>NC_039285.1:16572609-16872609 GCF_003368295.1 Carassius auratus
ACTGAGCCCCTAGAGCTTACCATGAGAAATGTGTACAAAACCTTGGCCAGCCAGTATGACCCGCTAGGGTATATCATCCCATTTACCACCAGGGCCAAGGTTCTCATCCAAGACCTCTGGAAGCAGAATTTGGGCTGGGACGATCCAATAACACCTCTACAGTTAAGAGAGAAGTGGCTATCATGGATAAGAGAGATTCCTAACCTCCTACAGCTGCAATTTCCTCGACCTTATGCACCAGCCTGTGCTGATTACCCTAGTGCCAACCTAGTGCATCTTTTGCGATGCATCAGAAAGAGCATATGGCTCAGTGGTCTATTTGCACACTACTGATGATCAAGGCAACGTCCATATCACTTTCATTTTGGCCAGATCCAGAGTGGCTCCCAGAAAATGTCTCTCCATGCCTCGTTTGGAACTGAGTGCAGCCCTGACAGGTGCTCAGTTAGCCAAAGTGATCCAGACTGAGTTGTCTCTTAACATCCATACAGTCATCCTCTGGTCTGACTCAACAACCATGCTGAACTGGCTGACATCTGAGTCCTGTCGCTATAAGGTATTTGTGGGGACACGTGTAGCAGAAATCCAGACCTTCACAGACAAAGCTGAATGGCGGTACATTGATTCAGCTCACAACCCTGCTGACCACATCACAAGAGGTCTGACACTGACCCAGCTAGCAAGTCCCCACCAGTGGATTTCAGGACCAGACTTCCTCCTTCAACTTTCTGACCAGTGGCCATCTACACCTGTCATTAAGGTAAAACCAGAGGTCAGTGAGTTGAGGAAAGCTGCATTCATCGGCACTGTCACAGTCTCCAGTCATTAACTTCTGGACCCCAATCAATTCCACACATGGCTAGAGCTCGTTCAGGCCACTGTCAGGTCTCTACACGGGGCGGCTGCCACAGACAGTGACTCTTCCCTGCAAGCTGACGATTATGTAGAAGCAGAGAAACTTATCCTGGCTCAAGCTCAACAGGACTCATTCCCACTAGATGTCCAAGCTCTGAAGACTGGACAGCCGATTCCATCTAACAGCCGTTTGGCATCCCTTGCACCAGAATATGATAAGGACACAGGTCTCATCAGAGCAGGGGGGCGATTACGTAGAGCAACTAACCTTGACTTGGATGCTATTCACCCGATTGTGTTGGATCCTGGTCATTATACAACTAAGATGTTAATCAAAGAGACAGACTGGTTCCTGGTTCAGAAAGAGTGCTAGCAGAACTGCGTCGTGAATTTTGGATACTTCGGGGCAGAGCAGTCATCCGTAAGCATCAGCGCAAATGTCAAGAATGTCAGTTCTGGCGAGCTTAGCCTGAAGTCCCCCAAATGGCCGATCTTCCATCCTGCAGGCTGTAACTTCACCAACCGCCATTCTATTCTACTGGGGTAGATTGTTTCGGCCCCTTTTCAACCAAAGTTGGTCGTCGCCACGAAAAAAGATGGGGCATCCTCTATAAATGTATGACAACCCGATGTGTGCACCTTGACCTGTTGGAACACCTTAACACTGATGCATTCCTGCTCTCTCTGCGTCGGTTTATAGCACGACGAGGTAAGCCCATGAAATTGCTCTGCGACAATGGTACCAACTACATAGGAGGAGATCTAGAACTACATGAGACCTTCAATGTCATGGCCCCCAAGCTTCAAGAGCTGCTTGCTCCACAGAAGATCAGATTCCGCTACATTCCACCTAATGCTCCTCATTCTAAACGCAGGCAGGTCAGTGAGTTAAAGGGTGCTCCGTGTCTCTGTCCAGTTTAGGCTAGTAACTAATAGGCATATGCTGTTATATAGTTCATATATGATTAAGTTAGCATTAGCAGAGTTGTTTGTTTTGCAGCACTGAGCAGTTATTTTACATAACTTTATCATAACAGTACAAAAGCATTTGATGAAAAATATCTGGACATGCCTAGTAGTTAATGTTAATTATTGTTTTCTAAAAACAGAATGTCAAGTCAACGACTATTTATATCAATCACAACTCATTAATCATGTCCAGATATTTGACTGGTGGTGGTGTCAGTATGGGTTAATCCTATTTCTGTAAAATGTTTGAGAAAATTAAATGTAAATCTCCCAAAAAATTCTGTACATATACCAAATACTTTGACAATCAATATATACTTAATACACTTCTGCTAATGCAAGGATTTGGTGTTTGTATTTTTTTTCACACCAAGCCACGCCCCTACACAAGCCCCTCCCCCATAACAAAGCCCCACCCCCAAAATCTCACTCTAAGATGAACTCAAAAGTTGGCAGCCCTGGTTTATGAATGTGACTAAACTAAACCCTTCTGTTCATAAATATCTGCTCTGGTGTAAATATTTGAATGTTTCATTGGTGTTCGCGATCGTCTGAGGTGAAAATGTATCAAGCTGTAAATACCACTGATTATAAATGTGGTATTTGGTAATTATTTTTTTTTCCTTCTATAAATTACTACTTATATGAAATAAATGATCAGTGACCATTACAGTAATGTTAACAAACGATGCTGTTCTTCTGATCTTCCCATTAATAAAAAATAAATAATATAATAATAATAATAATATTCTCAGCTCTTTTCAACACTAATGTGTGTATATATATATATATATATATATATATATATATATATATATATATATATATATATATATGGGTCGCTATGGGGAACACCTCATCGTGACCGAGCGGCAACCTCCCGCTCTCTCTAGTGAAGCCAATAAGGAAGTGACTAAAACTGCAATTCATCAACTGGCCGCTTGAGGCTGGCTGCAAAAGAGAGTCAATCCCATAGACTCCCCATGTTAAAATGGCCAACTCTACAGTAGAAAAAAAATCATGTTTACAGCCTGGTTCAAAAATGATTTTGGTCTATATTGCTAATTTTGCCCTTCGTGACAACTGTGAGGGGGGTGAATTTTTTTATAACTCATCCGTTTAAATTATATAAAGCCTTAAAGTTCTGCATAATTAAGGGCATGGCCACTTGAGTTACAGGTGGATTGCCGATGCTGACAATGCCGTCATGCTAGGTGGGCGTGGCTTCAGCAATCAGCTCCCGTCTTTTTGCCCATTTTCGATTATCCGGGAGAGTCGCGAGGTGACGCGCTGCCAAGATGGCGACAGCCCGCTCTGCACACTTTAGGCTTCAAAACCGCTATTGAGGAGTCTATGGGTGACGTCACGGACACTACGTCCATATTTTTTACAGTCTATGGTCGTGACCCGTGTCTGAAACATACATTGAAAAAACAACAACAAGTTGGCCGTCGACAGCCTCTGACGTCACTACCGGCTTGATTATAAACCGGCACCGGGAGAACACACTATTCTCTTCTTCGTCTTCACTGACTGTTCTGTTTGAAGCGTGCATCTGAAAGAACCGGTAAGAGTGATCTTTCTCTGTCTATCATGGCGACTACTAGAAAGGATTTAGACAATGTGTGTATCCGTGATCTGAGGATCAAAGACTGGCACAGAATGCTAGTGTCGCAACTCGCGCCCCTCCCCCACCTGCAGGTAGGATTAAGAGGAATCGAGGGTTACAAGGAGGTAAGCAGAACCTAAGGGGTGTGATCCAGACAAGGCAGCATTCTTTGTCTGAATCAGAGCGATACATAGGTATCTACTTGTTCCCTTTAGGGATTTTTAACTTCTGCTTTTATCCTCCCCTTCCTAGTTCCCCTGTAACCACCAGCTCTCCACCTGATCGAGTTTAGGTGGAAACCTCTCGCATAACATTCTCCTATGCTGGACCTATAATGTTTTTGGCTGGTTCTATGTTCATAGCAACCACCTCACTGATAGTCCGGACTAAAAGGAGGCACCCCTTGAGCGGAGCTCCAGTGCAGGAGGGTGGATGACTATTTAACCCTTTCTGTATATACTTATGTGTATTAAATTGCTGGTGTTTATGTGTCTAATAAACGCTGTGAGTTTCTTTCGCAGTGCTCAGTTACAGTGTTTACTAAACACTCGTCAGCACCAGCCATCTGGCTTCATGTTACATAATTGGGCATCTGAGATCACAGGTTACTGCGGGAGCCTCCTTGATCATCAGGTCTGGTACAGCACCACAGGGAATTTCACGGATGTCTGGTCAGGTCACCCTGAGTGGTCTCCTGGCCGCTTAATTGTGCTGTCGCATCCAGTGGGAAGTGGAGGTGGCAGTTACAGAAGTCTTCTTGTATATGCTGCCTCAGGTGATGCTCCCCTCGCCAGAGGTTTGTAAAATTTGAGCTTGCCTCTCCCATGCGGTTCAGCACCTCTGCGATGCTTAGGAACCTTTAGGTACACACGCTAAGCTCTGACGCTAAGCGAAGTGACGTCAGAGGCTGTCGCCGACCAACTCATTGGTGTCTTTTCAATGTATGCTTCAGACATGGGTCACGACGAGGTGTTCCCCATAGCGACCGCTAGACGACACATTGTCTCGTTCCCTACTCAGGGAACCATGGTTACAGGGAACCTGAGACGTTTTCTGTGAGTGAGTAAACAAGATGGTTTTCACATTTTTAAGCAAAAATTCTAGGCTACTAGATCCAGGTTTGACAGTTTTGTGAAGATTGTTCTGTATGTGTTTTATGACCTTATTTCAGTCACAATCTTTTTGTTTTTCTCTAAATAACACAAAATTTTCTCAAAAACCCAGTAATGTACATACATGCGATTGACATATTATTGTAGCCCAGTTCGTACTGAATACAGCGTTTTCAGATTTTAGCCACATATGTTTATAAGCAAAGGAAAAAAAGCCCAAAAGTCAGGACATGTCAAACTTTCCAGGCTCCCAAAACCCCCGTAGACCTCAAACGGTTAATAAAGACTTAAAGACAAGAAGAAGGGATTTAGGGGTATGATTCTCGCTTGGGGTGCGAGATGTCCCGGGTTCAAAACTCAGATGAGCCCCCAAATATTAAGCTCCCAATTAAATGTCTAGGGGCAAAAGGGAAGTAACGTTTTAAAGTACCAGCACTCAGTACAAAGTAAGATGTCAGTAAATTTATTTACAATGAATGTGACATACAGTGTAAAAAGATCTAAGCAATCAATTTCAACATCAGAGAAGCATCTCTTCAGGAGTGGGTAAAACCAAAATAACAAAAAAAAAAAGAAAAGAAAAAAGATTACTATCTGCAAGAAAGAACTCTAGCTAGCCTGAATGATGAAGATTAATACAAAATAAACACCACAATTCTTACGTGACTTCCTAACTAGCAAAAACATGTGAAAATGAGGACAAATGAAAATAGCCCCCAAGACTACTCCAGCACTTAAAAAAAGGAAAAGAACTCAACAACTGTGCACTACAGCCAAATCGCATTTAAGTTTGGTTTTAAATGTAGGCTTGATACATAAGACTGCACACTACAGCCACAACACTCATTAAGCTTAAAACGCACCAAAAAGCAACACACTGGGACTGGCAACATCACAACACACTCATGCTCTTGGGAAAAGGAAAATCTCACTGGCTCACTCTCTTGATCTTCTTATATACTGGTTCTTTTGACATTGATGAAGAGCAGCTGGTGGTTACAATCTCCTAGATTAGGACAGGAAGGAGCATAGAAAATAGGACAAAACATACAACAAAACTACAACTCCCAGAAGGTCATTGGGTGCACTGGCAACAGACACATGCCATTATAATAAAACACAAATTCATATGTCCTGGGATGTAACAGTGTGTCTTAACTTAGTACAAACGTAGCCTTTATGTTATGTTCAATCAAACAGTTTTAGGGACTGTAAATGTGTTTACACTCACTGCGTGAAAAGAGGAATTTCTGGGATAAATCTGAAATGAGAAATTTCAGTGAAACTTAAGGTATATGACCTGTGTACAAAGATTTCCCAGGCAAGTGTGCTGAGTCCCGTACACGACCATACACTTGAGATGCACAGAGATTTCCAGATACAGGATATTTCTGATTGCACACACTAGACGTGTTCAGAGATTTCCAGTACACCAACCCTCATAAAAAGGGTCTTCTAAAAGCTAAACAAAGTCTTCAGGATTACTAGAAGGATACAGGTGAGTTTGATCAGGGTTGGAGAAAAACTCTGCAGGGCAGCGGCCCTCCAGGACCGAGTCTGCTCATCTATGTGCTAGCGGTTTGTAAACTTATGAGCATAACAGTATCTTCTGTAGCTTTTGAGGCAGAATTAAATGACAAAACATGGCATGGTCCTGATAGTGCCATTAGAGTTGTAGAAGATGTGTGTGTGTGTGTGTCTGATTGAGAGAGCAGTAATCACTGTCCTGACTTTGCAGGGTCCATTGCAAGTGTTTTCATTATGGTGTTTGTCTTTTGGTTAGTATACATTTATTATTGTTTATTTTCAAATGTATTTTATTTTTAATCAGTTTAATGATTTACTTGAAGTGTCTGTGTTTGAAAATATTTAAAATATTTTCTCAATCTAAATTATGTTGTCATTTATTTACTGTCCTGTTAAATGTTTGCAAATATAAAAATTGAGTTTTGTTGATGCCTTGCTGTGGCTTTGTTGAGTTTTTATAAGTACATGATGCATTTTTGTATAGAAGACACATAGCATTTAAAACATATGTGTACAGTAATTTATAGACATTTACAGAGACACGAGTGTCCATTTAACTGCCTGCATTTTGTGTAGAGTATTTTTATGCACAGGGATGTATGTGGATTTACCGGTGAGTGAGTAAACATTTCCATCCGTGTCTGGGAGTTTATCGCATTAATGAGCGACATTGGTAACAACACTTTTTTTCACTTCACTAAGTACTCGTGTAACAGGAATAATATAACTACATTTTGTAACAACAATATGTATAAGAGTAATAGGGACCATTTGATCCAGGGGCTGGAGATGGGTAGGTTTAGAGGTGGAAATAGGATCCAGGGGGTGGAGAAGGGTATGTTTGGGGTGGGAATGGGATCCAGCGGGTGGAGATGGGTAGGTTTAGCGGTGTAAATGGGATCCAGGGGGTGGAGATGGTTAGGTTTAGGGGTGGAAATAGGATCCAGGGGGTGGAGATGAGTATGTTTGGGGTGGGAATGGGATCCAGTGGGTGGAGATGGGTAGGTTTAGCGGTGTAAATGGGATCCAGGGGGTGGAGATGGGTAGGTTTAGGGCTATGTAAAGTGGAAGGAGTTGGATCTCGAATTGGAGTTGGTGCACCACTGTAATACCAGTGTACTTACATGGTATCTCCGCATGAACTGTCCACTTAATATAAAGTGTAACATTGTGGACACTATCCTCAATTTATGTGTAACATCTAACTTTCTGGCTGCTGTGTAACATCAAAGTAATTACATGATAAATCTAATATAAAAAGTGTAACAATTTTTATTTTTATTTTATTTCATTTTTTAGTAAAAAGTGCCATTAGTCCAGTTACACATTTGTACTTTCTTTACCAAAAAAGTGTTGTTACATTTGAACTTACACATACCATTCAGTGGGTTGTTACATATGTGTAGTTACATAAACATTAGAGCTGTAGATACTATGTTCACATCTAGTTACTAGGTAAGTACACAGGTATTAGGGACCGTTAATATAAAGAGGGACCCACACGGAAAAGGTATGTCACCCAGTACTATTTCTGGAAATTTTTAAGTAGAAGGATCATAGTTTAAGTGATTGCATGTGTATGATGAAGAATGACAAGACCCTCCAGCATTTTATTTAAACATAAAAGTTGTTTTGGATGGTTGTGACAACCTTTAGACAAGGTAATTTGAGGCAGAAGGCTGCAGAAGTGTCTCCTGGCTAAGGATCTGTTCCTAATGAGGAACTAAGTTTCAGTGTGGTGACAGAAGGAGATGTCAACCTGAAATCCACTGGAGCTATGTGGACAACATCATGTTGAAGAAAATGGCCTTACTATCCTTTAATGCAGAAATCTCTGCAGGTAAAATAGGCTTGTGTTGTGTCAAAAAGCAGTTACAAACATTGACATTTTCTTTGCAAATGATTTCCTACAAAAGCAATTTATAATACAGTGCACATAACCATGTCATTTGTAAATTCCTTGAAAGGTTGCTGCCAAAACATTATGTTTGCTAAGTGGTACATGCTAATTGCCAGAAACTCAGAAAACAATGGCATATAGAAATGGAATTTTACATTTGTATAGCAATATACAAATGGTACCTGTGTGACCAATCACCTCCACAATTTGTGAGTTGTTGCTAGGGCATTTTTATGTGATTGATAAGGACTTTTAGATTTTTTTTGCCACTTTTCTGTTTATTTACTATTATTATTTTTAATATTCTGTTTTAAAATATTCTTTTTTTATATTCTGTATTATTTGGGTCTCGCTTTCAGAGTAAGTCTATGGAATAATACTCACCCCTTGCACAAGGTGAAAATCACAAATCTGCACTAATGCACTAATAATCACAATCTACAAAATAAATAAATAAATAAATAAATAAAATAATTCATCCAAATTAAACTATATATATATATATATATATATAAATAAATACACATAATTTTTCAAAACTTTTTTCATTAATCCAAAAAATGTAAAATAAATAAATAAAAATAGGGTAATGCTTCACATTTATATTTATAACTTGAGCCAAATGACAAATAAATAACTTTCCCTAAACAATTTTTTTTTTCTGTCTATGAAAGCAATTTGTATTTTATAAAACCTGGCACAAAGTATATTGTTCTTGTTGAAGATAGTCAATTAATTTACATTGTATTTTTTTTATATAAACAAAAATATATAGATGTTAATCAAAACAAAATAACATCATTACCTTATACATTACTTCCACACATGCATAGTTTCAGTACATATTTGATAGATTTTTAACTTCTAAGAGCTGGCAATCATTGATCATACACTGATAAAAAAAAAAAAAAAAAAAAAAAAAAAAAAATATATATATATATATATATATATATATATATATATATATATATATATTATACGAACACAGAGGTGAGAGATGTCTCCACGAGAGTCGGCTTATCCTAACTATCTCTCTTGCTTACAGAATGCAGTGTGTGACTGCCAGCCCCACCGCACACGGGAGAGCACAATGGACCCACCCCACCATAGCACACAGATCCAAGAGGAAACCGAACACCCCGCACCAGACCACCTCACCTCACCGCCTTCTGGCTCACCTTTCATTAAAAAATCCACCCTTCGGGGGAACTCACCCGTACTTACCCGTCGTGTCCTTCTTCACCCTGCCACACTGGTGGAGAATGCGGCCAGGACAGTGAAGAAAACACAGACGACCCTTCCCACGTGGTGTTTCCCCAGCTGGACTGGTTTGATTGTTTTAGTTTAGTTTTTCTTTTGCCACATGCCCTGTTGGCTCACGTGTCTTCTCTGGTTTTCCCAGGTGGCACTCCTCACCCGGCGATGGACGGAACGGGAGCTGACCACGCTCCCTATGTCTGCCGGCACACGTACTCCGCTGCCTGACCCCCGTGTCCAGGCCACACACGCAGCTGCTGAGGATGACATCCCACAATGACGTTACCACGTACCTCCTGATGTTTGAGACCGTGGCCACCCGGGAGGCGTGGCCCAAGGTGGAGTGGGCCCAGATCATCACCCCAACGGGTTATTTCACGCTTCCCCCAGAGTTGAAAAAGGAAATCCTGGGCCGGATGGGGCTTTCACCGTGACGCGGTGGTTCCTGGCGCTCCAGGACTTCAACTTCACCGTGCAACACTGAGCGGGGACGGGCAACGCCGACGGACTCTCTTGCATTTGGGCAGCTTTCGCAGGTCTGTCAGGGTCCACTCCCCGCCCTCCCCCAGTTTCCCAGCTTCTCCACAGGACTAGGACGACGCTTGTGGGGGAGGGGGGGATGTTGTGACACGTGTCCCGAGCTCTCATCAGCGTCGCCCTGGAAACCGAGCAATCACACCTGCTCCTGCTCATCACAGGCTGAGCGGCCACACCTGCGGATCATCAAGAGCGGCCTATTTAAGTAACGCAAACGAACACAGAGGTGAGAGATGTCTCCACGAGAGTCGGCTTATCCTAACTATCTGTCTTGCTTACAGAAAGCAGTGTGTGACCGCCAGCCCCACCGCACATGGGAGAGCACATCGGACCCACACCGCCACAGCACACAGATCCAAGAGGAAGCCGAGCACCCCACACCGGATCACCTCACCTCACCTTCTTCACACACACACACATATATATATAAATATATATATAAAGTTAGATATATATATATATATATATATATATATATATATATCTAGGGCTGGGCGATATATCTAACTTTAAACATTTGATATGTTATCTATGTTCTATTGTGAATAAAATATAAGTTTATGAAATTTGCTAATTATTCCATTCCTTTTTTACTCACAATTTGTACAGTGTCCCAAAATTTTTGGAACTGGGTTTGTAGAAGCATGTCTGAATCTTGCGAGAATTAGTACGTCACCCAGGTAATTCTTGCCTACAATTTTATGTTTTAAAACTTATATTTTAAAACTTATATTTTATTCACAATATAACATAGATAACATATCAAATGTTTAAAGTGAGACATTTTGAAATGTCATGCCAAATATTGGCACATTTTGGATTTCATGAGACCTACACATTAAAAAAAAAAGTTGGGAGAAAAATTGCAAAGAGTTTAAAGTTATAATAATCTACAGTGCATAATATCATCCAAAGATTAAGATAATCGGCAACAATCTCTTTGTGTAAGGCTCAAGGCCAGAAAACCATACTGGCTGCCTGTGATCTTCTTACCCTTAGACAGCCCTGCATCACATACAGGAATCTACTGTAATGGAAAGCAAAACATGGGCTCAGGAATACTTCTAGAAAACAATCCACCGTGCCATTTGCCGTAGCCGGCTAAAACTCTATAGGTCAAAAAAGAAGCCATATCTAAACATGATCCAGAGGTGCAGGTGTTTTCTCTGGGCCAAGGCTCATTTAAAATGGACTGTGGCAAAGTGTAAAACTGATCTGTGGTCAGACAGATCAAAATTTGAAGTTCTTTTTGGAAAACTGGGATGTCATGTCATCCAGAATAAAGAGGACAAGGACAACCCAAGTTGTTATCAGTGCTCATTTCAGAAGCCTGCATCTCTGATGGTATGGGGTTGCATGAGTGTGTGTGTGGTATGGGCAGCTTACACATCTGGAAAGGCACCATCAATGCTGAAAGGTATATACAAGTTCTAGAACATATGCTCCCATCCAGACTTCGTCTCTTTCAGGGAAGATCTTGCATTTCCAATATGACAATGCCAGACCACATACTGCATCAATTACAACATCATAGATGCGTAGAAGAAGGATCCGGGTATTGAAATGGCCAGACTGCAGTCCAGATCTTTCACCCATAGAAAACATTTGGCACATCATAAATAGGAAGAATTGTCAAAGAAGACCTAAAACAGTTAAGCAACTAGAAGCCTGTATTAGAGAAGAATGGGACTACATTCCTAACTTGAGCATCTTGTCTCTTCAGTCCCCAGATGTTTGCAGACTGTTATAAAAAGAAGGGGGGATGCTACACAGTGGTAAACATGGCCTTGTCCCAACTTTTTTGAGATGTGTTGATGCCATGACGTTTAAAATCAACTTATTTTTTCCTTAAAATAATACATTTTCTCGGTTTAAACATTTGATGTCATCTATAAACGAGATGACTCCCCTTTCAAATAAACAAAATGGTTAGCGATCGGACAGGTAGGATCTAAACCATCTTAGAGCCTACCCTTGAATACTCGTATAGGTTTGTAATCGATCTATGAGTATGTCATGATCTATGGTGCCGAACGCAGCACTAAGATCAAGTAAAACTAGCAATGAGATGCAGACTTGATCTGATGCAAGAAGCAGGTCATTTGTAATTTGTGCAGTTTCTGTGCTGTGGTAGGGCCTGAAACCTAACATCCAGTTAGTTACTCCAAGGTAAAGCACTTCAGTGGGCCTCTATTTGGACACAAAATAACCCTGTTATCCAGTCTTATTCTAGCTTAATCGACCATTTCCGAGAAGTTTTTGGCAGACCTGCTTGGGATTCTTCTATTGGTGAGAAGCTTTATAACTGACTACTGTTTCCTGGGCTGTATTTCTGGAACTTGTACCTGTCTATACCACTTCCATCGAGAGCCCAGTAGAAAAGCAATATATTGCCACTGTGTTCACCAAATTGGACCTCCGCAGCGCTTACAACCTCATCCGGATACGTGAGGGGGACGAGTGGACGACAGCTTTTATCACTCCTACTGGCAATTATGAATACCTGGTGATGCAGTATGGACTAGTTAACACCCCCTCCATATTCCGGGATTTAATACATGAGGTCCTCCAGGAGTTCCTCCACAAGTTCTTCCTTGTCTACATTGATGACATCCTCATTTACTCCCAGAGCTTAGCGGAACATTGTCGCCACATTGCGAAGGTCCTGCAATGCCTGAGGGCCTTTCATCTATACCTCAAAGCAGAGAGATTATCTTTCCATCAGCCCTCAGTGCAGTTCCTTGGGTTTAACATCGACAACAGTGGCATCTGGATGAACGAGGGGAAGGTGAATACTGTCAGGAACTGGCCTACTCCTACCACCATCAAAGAACTCCAACGATTCTTTGGCTTTGATAATTTTACCAGTTTTTCATCCAGGCCTTCAACTCTCTCAAAATGGCTTTCACTACCGCTCCACTCCTGGTAAATCCTGACCCCAATCGGCCCTTTGTCGTCGAAGTAAACGCCTCCACCACCAGAGTGGGAGTGGTCCTGTCCCAGCAGCAGGGGAGTCCCATCCGCCTCCATCCATGTGCCGCCTTCCCTCGGAAACTCAACCCGGCAGAGGTCAACTACGACATCGACAACCAAGAGCTACTGGCCATCAAGTTGGCTCTGGAGGAGTGGAGGCATTGTCTGGAGGGAGCCAAACACCCTTTCCTAGTTCTCATGGACCATAAGAACCTTGATTATCTATGCATGGCCAAAAGGTTTGATCCAAGGCAGGCCTGCTGAGCGCTATTCTTCACCTGCTTCAACTTCTCCATCTCTTACCGCCCAGGGGCCAAAAACCTCAAAGAAGACGCCCTGTCCAGGTGTCACGCCCCTGAGGAAAGCCAGGAAGAACTTTTAACTATACTTCGTGAGAAGGTAATCATCAGTCCGATCACCTGGTCAACCGAGACCCTACCCTCCTCCAATCCCTCCACCAACACTCCGCCGGGTTGCCCACCAGGACGGCAATACATCCCCAGGACACGGCCCACTCCACTCATCCACTCTGCACACATGTCTCTTGGTACTGGTCACCCAGGGGTTCAATGAAACCCTCTCGCTGCTAAGGGAATGCTTCTGGTGGCCCAACAAGGCATCGGACATAAGAAGGTACATGCACAGATGTAAAGTCTGCGCCATCTCCAAGAGTCCGAGGCCACCTACCATCAGGCAAGCTCCACCCTCTGCCCATCCCGAACCACCCGTGGTCACACCTAGGGGTAGACTTCATCACAGATCTGCATCCCTCTGACAACAACACTTGTATCCTTGTTATAGTTGACCGGTTCTCTAAATCATGTTGTCTTCTCCCCTTGAAATGTCTACTCACGGCCATGGAAATGGCAGAGTTAATGTTCAACCATGTCTTCAGATACTTTGGCATTCCCGAAGACATCGTCTCCGACAGAGGTCCCCAGTTCATCTCCCGGGTTTGGAGAGCCTTCAACTCACTCCTACGTGTGGCCATCAGTCTGTCCTCTGGTTACCATCCGAAGTTTAATGGGCAGACAGAGAGGAAGATTCAGGAGATTGGCCGCTTCCTCCGTACCTTCTGCCATGCCACCAGGACTCTTGGAACCAGTTCCTAGGGTGGACTGAGTACGCAAGAACTCCCTATGACAACCTACCACCGGACTCACTCAATGCCAGTGCGTGCTCAGCTACCTACCACCGCTCTTCCGGTGGTCAGGTGAGCCCTTGGACATCCCATCGATCGACTACTGGTTCTGAGTGAGCGAGAGGGTCCGGGATGCGGCCCACAACCAACTGCAACGAGCCTTGCGTAAGCGCAGGACGACAGACGACCTTCGCCGCTCTGATGCCCCGGAATACCAACCTGGACAGAAGGTCTCCCAGCGGCGTGGTGGACATTTTGAGTACCTAGTGGACTGGGAAGGATATGGTCCAGAGGAATGGTCATGGGTCCCACGCAACGACATCCTGGATCCGAACCTACTAGACACCTTCCACTCCAATCACCTCCGTCCGGTCTCATTTGCAACAAGGTATAACCTGCATACTTACTCTAAGGACTAACAATCTCTCTACTTACCTCTCTCCAGCGAACTCCAGTGTCTCCAATTCTCCATTGTGTGTGTGTCCACCACCTCCAGCGTCTAGTACTCTTCACCAATGGATCCCATCATCACTACCTCCAGCATGATTACCTCACCCTACACTACCTGCTCCTCTGCTTGAGCCTCAATAAACTGTGTTTACCATTCTTTCAGCCTCTTGTCCTGGTTATCTGTAATGCATATCTGAATAAAAGGCTAATTATGCAACTCATTATGCGGGCCTTTGTCTTATAAGGTGTGAGTCACACTATTATTCATGATCATTCATGCCTCTTCTCATACAGCTATTCCATACAAAAAGTTACTTAGACAATGTAAATTATTATATTGTTTTTTGTGAATGAGTGAACTTATTCAATTGATTTAAAGGGTTCATATGATGCAATTAAATTTTTTTCTTTCTCTTTGGAGTGTTACAAGATCTTTGTGCATAATGAAGTTCTGTAAAGCTGCAAAGACTAAAGTCTAAAATCCAAATAGATATTATTTATCGAAGTTAAGACTCTGCCATGCCTCCATAAAATGGCTCATTCAAACACCTCCACGTCTACGTCACTTTGTGAAAACTTTGCGCAATGCCGCCAAATTGTTCACACAAAGAAAGAAGGTGTGGTTTCAGTAACCACAGTTAGTGTTGAACTTGACATGATAGGGAGATGCTGTGTGTATCTAGGTGAAAGCAAAAGCACTTTATTTGGTCTTCCAAAAGAAGATGCATTTAGGAATCTTTAAGATTACTTACAACAGAACAGCAACGCATTTTATGGACGACCGTTTCATAGGAGAGGTGGTAATTCTGACTTTGCTACGATGAGGTAGGGCATAGTGGACTTACAATAATGTACAGTATTTGAAAAATAATGAGATTTTTGAACATTAAAGCATGTCAACATTTTCTGTTACACCAAATACAAAAAAATAATGATCTTTAA
Source organism: Carassius auratus (assembly GCF_003368295.1). Lineage (NCBI taxonomy): Eukaryota > Metazoa > Chordata > Actinopteri > Cypriniformes > Cyprinidae > Carassius > Carassius auratus. The sequence goes on from NC_039285.1 coordinate 16,587,882, forward strand.
AAAAAAAACATCATATGACCCCTATGATTAAATATAAAACATTTATTTTTTCACTAACCATGCACAAACATTACTTTTTCAAAAACACAGTAATGTACATACATGCTGTTCACATATTACTGTAGCCCAGTTTGTTCTGATTACAGTGTTAACTAGGGGTGCTCCGATCACGATCGTTAATGAAGTGAAAGTGAAGTGAAGTGACATTCAGCCAAGTATGGTGACCCATACTCAGAATTTGTGCTCTGCATTTAACCCATCCGAAATGCACACACACAGAGCAGTGAACACACACACACACTGTGAGCACACACCTGGAGCAGTGGGCAGCCATTTATGCTGCGGCGAGCAGTTGGGGGTTCGATGCCTTGCTCAAGGGCACCTAAGTCGTGGTATTGAAGGTGGAGAGAGAACTGTACATGCACTCCCCCCACCCACAATTCCGTCCGGCCCGAGACTAGAACCCACAACCCTTCGATTGGGAGTCCAACCCTCTAACCATTAGGCCACGACTTCCCACAAAAATGTGCATCTCGTCAGTAAAGCCGGTTTTCTAGTCAGCGGTTAATACCATCAGGTGCGTGATTTCACATAATGCAGCTGTTACTACACAGAGCCGTTGTTAATAGAGAAGATGCGCAAATGCACTTCATTTTCAGCGTTTATTGGCGCATCTTCTCAGTTAACAACGGCTCTGTGTAGTAACAGCTGCTCTATGTGAAATCACAAACCTGATGGAATTAACCGCTGATTAGAGAACCGGCTTTACTGACAAGATGCGCATTAACGATCGGCCGATCGTGATCGGAGCACCCCTAGTGTTAACCATTAATCGAGCACAGCGTTAGTTCAGTCAGGCCACGGAGGCATAGACTGTGACCAGCTGATACGGTCAGCTGTCAAATAGCTCCAATCACTACCATTATCCTATTAGACATAGGAACTAATCAGACGGCTCCATAGGGAGCGTTAAATCCTTTTTTATTGGACAGGATTCCCACAGAGTATCCCACCAGATTTCAAGTCATGAACTTAAACAAATTCACCAGGTTGTTTGTCAAGTGGTGGGCTGGAAGTGATCTGAGCGATCGAGGCTCCTCTCAATCGATATAGACACTTTGCCATTCATTGCCAAAATTGTACTAATTCGACTGATCCAACAACTTTACACAAGATCTGCTTCCCCGCAGGAAGAAGCAATATATTCTAGATGAATCAAAGCATCCACAACAACTGGCCATTTCACCTTTAATTCATCTCTGGACATCTTCACGAAGCTAAGCAAAGTTTCTTTTATTTTTATTGCCTAGTGCTAATTTGGCTAACATGCTTCAGACATTGCTCATTTTCAAAGGATAATTGTTCAGTTATGTTTGCTAGGCCTGCTATAGTATTACCACACCAGTAACACTACCAGTTAAATTTACCAGCGAGCCTTGTTAATCTGTTGTCAAGGCTGTCGATATGAACAGGCTGCTGCTTCAAGCTCATCTATTGGGGATGCTTTCATTAAACTTATCCCACTATTTCCGACACACTGTTTAAATCAGTGATATCCTGTTGCTCAAGCTAACTAGTGTATCGATTAAGTGCTGGATACTTAAATGTACATATTTTACATTTTGCCCATATCAATGCTAAACGTTATCTGGACAAGTGCTTATGCTGTTGCCTAAATTTGATTATTGACCATATGCCATACTGCTTTATAGGGGCATGCTGATCTTTTTAGCTGTTATAAAAGAACCCCATTCGCTACCTCTATTCCTCTGTAAGGGGATGCTGCCCACTCTATGCACTTCAAAAGGTCTTTACTTAAAGCTATCAGGGTATTGAGACTGCTTGCTTGTTGAGGCTTAACTAGTGTCATATTGTGCTAGACCTGCCATTGCATAAAGCGGGATTTATGCTTTCACCTGGCTCCACTTGCGAACCTCCGCTGACCGTGCACACACCTTCCCAAACTTTATACTTGTCACGTTTGCCGGACTGAATTTAGATGAAGTGCCTGAAAATGCAGTGCATTGGTTCATAATCTTTTGCTTCTTACTGAATGGTTAATCATTGTTTTTCATAAATTAAGCAGCTCCGCTCGAGTCTGCGCGTGTGGCTGTAGTGTGCTCTTTATTAATGCACGCCCTCCGATAGAAGAGGAGAAAAAAAAAGCTTCAGTCAGCGATTGCTCGAAAATAACAAATCATAGTAAACCGAGAACTAAATACTCGAGTAGCACCCTGTTAAGTCTGCTTGGTTTTGTTTCCATGGGAGAGTGTGTGCTTTGAGCATACAAAGGTAAACAAAATTTCCCCTGCTCAGTTATACTAAATCTTAAGACTGCCGCGATTAAAGTGAAAATGAATGAAAGTGTATTGTAGTATACATTGTGGATTGGCTTACAATGCACACAATCTTTATGCCACATTCCCCAGCAATAGGGTTGGTATTATTGGCATTATAATTAATCACACATGGCGTTGAACGCTACAGTTGTTTTCAGATCATGCACTCACTTGACTGGACTCTCTCGAATATCGTCATCATAAACAGCGGAAACAATGTAATTAATCATTAATCAGGAATGTTTGTTGCTCGGTTCTGTATGTTTAATTCCCAAATTTAATAGCCATCTTGTTTCATGCTACTAAAATTTCTTATTGAAGGATATATGAATATGATGTGTCATTCCCTCACCAAAAATATTATCGACATTGTTACTTAAATCTAAGGACATTCAAATGTAAGAACAGTCATGCAAACTGTTTGTACTGGTCCAAATGCGCCGCCTGCTGGCAGTTTTGTTTAGAACAATGCAAATTGCTAATGTGCCTTCAAAAATCCAAATGATTTACAAAGTAAGGTGTGTCTGTTTGTATCTATGTGTGTGCTTTAACTAAGATAAGAGTGTGTATGTAAACAGGTAATTTACCACACATGTAAAGTGCTGGAAAAGAGAAATGTCCTTGGAAGTGCTTGAATTTTACTTTGGAAGGTATAAGAACCCTGGTGTACTATTATCTCAAAGGGACAGTTCACCTAAAAATCATAATTATGTCATTAATAACTGACCCTCGTGTCGTCCCAAACCAGTAAGACCTCCATTTATCTTCGGAGCACAGTTTACGATATTTTAGATTTAGTCCGAGAGAGCTTTCAGTCCCTCCATTGAAACTGTGTGTACAGTTCATCATCAAAGTAGTCCATGTGACATCAGAGGGTCAGTTAGAATATTTTGAAGCATCGAAAATACATTTTGGTCCAAAATTAGCAAAAACTATGACTTTATTCAGCATTGCCTTCTCTTCCGTGTCTGTTGTGAGAGAGTTCAAATCAAAGCAGTTTGAAATATCCGAACAAAATACTTGTGAATGAATCATTCGATGTAACCGGATCTTTTTGAACTAGTTCACCAAATCGAACTGAAACGTTTTAAATGGTTCTCATCTCCAGTACTCATTAATCCATAAATTACTTGAGTTGTTAACTTTTTACATTTAGCTGACACTCCCTCTGTTAATTTATGTCCTCAAACAGTACACTGACTGAACTGATGTGAAGAGAGAGATGAACACCAAACCGAGCCAGAAAATGACTCGTTCACGACAAATCGTTTTAAGAAAACGGTTCACCGGTTCTTTTGTGCTAGACGTAATAGTCATTGCCAATGATTGGCCTTGATTCAAGCCTTCAGTTTACATGGGCTCATAACATTAGCACAGAATCAGTTCAGAATCAGTAAAAAAAAAAGAAGAATCAGTTCAGTTCAGACGCTCTGTGTGGCGGTCTGCTTAATGCTGAATCACACATGCACAGTATCATCAGCTCCTCAGTTCTCGAATCGGACACGTCTGACAGAAACGGTTCTTGACTCGTGAACGAGTCATTATCTGGCTCGGCTCTGGGTTCATCTTCAGTTCTCTCTTCACAGCAGTTCAGTCATTGTACTGTTTTGAGTAAATTAATTACTCTGGGATATTGGTTTGTTTTATCTCAGAGGGAGCGTCAGCCATATTAAAAAAGATAACAGCTTAAGTCATCTGTGGATTAGTGAGTATTGGAGTTGCAAACCGTTTAAAACGATTCAGTTCGATTTGGTGAACTGGTTCAAAAAGATACGGTTACATCGAATGATTCGTTCGTGAACCAGATATGACAAACTGCTTTGTTTTGAACTCACAACAGACACAGAAGAGAAGACAATGCTGAATAAAGTCGTAGTTTTTTACTATTTTTGGACAAAAATGTACCCTCTGATGTCACATGGACACCTTTGATGATGTTTTTCTTATGTTTCTGGACATGGACAGTATACCATGCACACAGTTTCAATGGAGGGACTGAGAGCTCTCTGACTAAATCTAAAATATCTTTAACTGTGTTCCGAAGATAAATGGAGGTCTTACTGGAACAACATGAGGGTGAGTTATTAAAAGCATAATTATGATATTTGGGTGAACTATCCCTTTAACAAAAGTGAGCGACGAGGAGTAATCATCCTCTAAAACCATATATGCTAAATCCGAAACTTTAGATGACCCGCTGCTTATGACTTGCAGGCAGCGTTTTTTGCACAAAGTTACCTCATTAACTTATTTTGGACAGGCTTCTGAGGCAGAGTAATGGTCTACAGCATGATCTACAGCTAAATATAGAAGTTTGGTGATTACTAAGTGGATATTTCATATAAATCGTACATTTAAAAAAAAAAAGAAGAAAAAAAAAAGAAACACCAACCGCAATTTAAGATGGCATTTTTATTGTTGGCTTAACTGTCAGAGAATTGAATGCACAGGATTGTGGGATATCAAAGGCAGTGAGGACACATCTATGCTGCCTTCGAAAAATCGGCCAGTTGAAGGCATCTCAGGAGACAGGATCTGAAACATTGAATTTGGAAGTGCCTTGATGCCTTCCATCTTTGGGATGCATTCTCCAAAGGCAGCTTTTTTCAGTTTTCCCACACTGCATCTCTCGGCTTTTAGAACCGCTTCATCTCACAACATGTGGTATGGACCCTGTACTTTATACTAGCCATTCATGCCGCATAGGTCCAGCAACCACGGCAGCTTAAACATCCATACCCATGCTCAAAGCAATGGGTCGATGGTCATCATCAGCGTATCAATGATGCATTAGGCCTACAACTCAACTTAAACTTATATTAGTGCAAAAACTTGAGCAGCTGCAAAACAACTGAATGTATTTGTAAATAAATCCACGTACATCCATGTGCATGACAATAGTCCCAGCAAAATCCAGGCAGCTAAATTTCCGTAAACGGACACTTGTGTCTCAGTAACGTCTATAAATTACTGTACACATAATATGTTTGAAATGTTATGGGCCTTCTACACAAAGATGCGTCATATGTGCTAATAAAAACTGTCAACAACACCACAAACACAGCAAGGTATCAACAAAATGTCTAAGGTTACGTATGTAAACTTGGTTACTCAAAGGAACGAGACGCTGCGTCGAGAACGAATGGGGAACGCGTCCAGTGTGATGTCTCTGAATAACGTGTATAATCAGTCCAATGGAAGGGCGAGACGTCATAGGTGGGTGACATCAGAGACCAGGAAGCATAAAAGCATGAGTGCGAAGCCAGTAATCAGCCTGAAAGGATGAAGCAAGCGCCGGCCAGAGATGCAAGAAGTGTGGCACTGCGACGCAGCGTCTCACTCCTTCGAGGAACCAGGGTTACATACGTAACCTTAGATGTTCCTCTTCAGCAACTCGAGCTGCGTCGAGAACGAATGGGGAATGAGAATGCCCAAGCCGCCAGACTTTCAAATCTCTGCCTAGTGTGGAAGAGCACAGCTAAAGCAAGAGAAGGAGAAGGAGAAGGAGCCTGACAGAAATCTGGGACAACCTGTCCAATGGCCAAACTTCAGAAGGAGTGAGTCTTGAATACCAGGAGAGGGGAGATCAGAGGACTCGAGGCTTGGGATAGCATCCTGATCACCGCTTAGCATAAGCTTCTTCTGGTCAGAGGCCTCAGCCTCAGCGCACCATGGAGGAAACATGTAACCAGAGGGTTTCTGCCCACTGACTGGCCACCGAGAGGAGCACAGTAGGCCACCATGGCCGCCACGTAGACCACGTAGACCTTCAGGGTGGAGTGGGTCAACCCTGCGGAGAGCCTGCAGGAACTCCAGCACTGTACCATCCGAACAGTTAACTGGGTCAAGCTGGCGGTCTCTGCACCAAGAAGTGAAAAGCTTCTACTTCAAGGAATACAGTTTCCTCACAGAGGGAGCTCTAGATTGGAGAATGGTCTTACAACCTCGGTTGAGAGACCAGAAGCTGAGAGTTGTGCCTCCTAGAGATGACAACTACAGCCTCTAAGCTCCATGGTGGGGCGCACCCTCCACCTGCGAGAAGAGACCTCTCCTGATGGGAACCTCCCATGGAGTGCCGTCAAAAAGAGAAATCAGGCCCAGGAACCATTCCCGGCCAGAACGGGGCTACTAACAGCAGCCAGACTCTGTCCTGGCGCACACTTTCCAGAACTCCCGAGAGCAGAGCAATTGGGAAAAATTTTTAAAGATGAAGCCTCGGCCACGTCTGTACCATGGCATCCAGCCCCAGTGGAGCTGGATGAGTCAGAGGAAGCCAGAGGGGACAGTGCGATGTCTCTTGAGTCGCAAACAGATCCACCCGAGTCTGGCCTACCTCTCCAACTCTGCTTCATCACCTCGCTGTGAAACCACCAGTCACCTGGTCTCGGCCCCTGCCTCAACAGGATGTCTGCTCCCATATTAAGATGCCCAGGAATGTAAACTGCTCTGAGCGAGAGGAATTCGTCCTTGGCCCATACAAGGATCTGGTACGCTATTTTTATAAACACATGTTGACCTCTTAGGTCTGGGAGAAAATAACTAAGTGCAGGAAGCACGGCCAGCAACTCCAAGCAGTTGATGTGCCATGTCAGATGGTGACCACTCCATAGACCCTGGGCAGGGTGGTCACTCATGACCGCACCCCAGATGGTGAGGGACGCATCTGTCGCTAGTATCACGCAGCGACAAGGAGCTCCCAGCACTGGGCCCTCAGACAAGAACCAAGGCTTCCTCCACATATCCAAGGCACGTAGGCAGCACCTCGTGACGTTTAGCATGCAGTGGGTTTCCCCTCAGGGAGAACTCCTTGGTCTTGAGACACCACTGTAGGGGTCTCATGTTCAGCAGGTCAATAGTATTCACATCGGATGTAGCTGTCATCAGACCCAGCAATCTCTGTGACTGCTTTACAGTGAGTGACCTGCCTTCTCTCACTCTCGCGACTGCAGTGAGGATTGACTCGATCCGAGCAGGTGACATACGTGCCTGCATCGTGGTCGAATCCCACACCATGCCCAGATAAGTGGTTCTCTGTACTGGAGAAAGCACACTTTTCTTAACCCCAGCTCTTTCACACCTCGGTGCCGAATCGTCATCTGCTCAGATTGAGCTGATATCAACCAATCGTCAATGTGGTTGAGTAGTGAAAGTGTTGGGTAAGAGTGCAAGGCAAGTGGAAGATCCGTATTGGTAGGCTTATGCCCCCAAAAGCAAACCTCAGGATCTTCCGATGAAGAAGGATGTGGAGACAAGTGCATATTTTCGATAGATCGTGACACACCAGTCCTTGGACTTGGCCCGTGCAGGCGTCCTTCTTCAGCAGGACAGCAATTTCATTGTGCAAGACAGAGGCATCCCGGATTGCCACCGAATTTTGATTGTTTGATTGTTACCCAATGCCCCGCATCGACGAGTTGTTGGACCGTTTGGGAAGGGCCCGGTTCATCTCCACTCTCGACCTTACCAAAGGCTACTGGCAGGTCCCCTCAACAGAACAGGCCAAACCGAAGACGGCCTTCTCTACCCCAAGTGGCCACGGGCATTACCGGGTCCTTTCATTTGGCCTACACGGGGCCTTGGCCACCTTCCAGTGGTTAATGGACGTCTTCCTCCGGCCCCATCAGGCCTATGAGGCGGCCTACTTCAACAATGTCATCATCCATTCAGAGACTTGTGAGGACCATCTGGAGCGGACGAGCCCTGAGCTCTCATCAGCATCGCCCTGGAAACTGAGCAGGCACACCTGCACCTGTTTATCATGGGCTGAGCGGCCACACCTGCGTCCCATCAAGCGCTGCTCACTTAAACCCCGCAAGCGAACACAGAGGTAAGAGAGCACTCAATGTTTAGTTGGGGCTCCTTTTGCCTTAATTACTGCAGCAATGCAGCATGGCATGGAATCGATCACTCTGTGGCACTGCTCAGGAGTTATGAGAGCCCAGGTTGCTCTGATAATGGCCTTCAGCTCTTCTGCATTGTTGGGTCTGGCATATCACATCTTCCTCTTCACAATACCTCATAGAATTTCTATGGTGTAAAGGTCAGGCAAGTTTGCTGGACAATTAAGAACAGGGACCTTGGTCCTTAAACCATGTACAGGTTACTTTGGCACTGTGTGCAGGTGCCAAATCCTGTTGGAAAATGAAATCTGCATCTCCATAAAGTTGGTCAGCAGGAAGCATTAAGTGCTCTAAAACTTCCTGGTATATGGCTGCGTTGACCTTGGATCTCAGAAAACACAGTGGACCAACACCAGTAGATGACATGGCACCCCAAACCATCAGTGAGCAGAGATGTATAGTAACGAAGTAGAACTACTTCACTACTGCACTTAAGTACTAAAAGGCAGTATCTGTACTTATTGATTGTTTGCAGTATTGTTTTTTTCTCCTACTTCCACTTTTACTTCACTACATATTTTCGATGAGTTTAATACTTCTACTCCGATATATTTTTTATGTGCTGCATCGTTACTCGTTACAATTATAAAAATGTTATGAATCATTCCATTACAAACCCACATTACCACTGCCAGAACTGTAGATGGCAGGTTTGATGAAGCTGGCACATCATTGAGCGAATGAAGCGAGACTGCGTGTGCTGACTGAACTGCGGTGAAGAGAGAGATGAACACCGAGCTGAGCCAGATAATGACTCGTTAGCGAGTCAAGAACCGGTTGCATCAGTTCTCGGATCACCAGTAGTTCTTTCTGTCAGTTTGATTCAATAAACCGGTTGAAGAAAACAGTTCACCGGTTCTTTTGCGCTCGACGTAATGGCGTCATTGGCGTTGACTGCAAGCCTTCGGTTTACCTGGGCTCATAACAATAACATTAGCACAGAATCAGTTCAGAATCAATCACCAAAAGAATCAGTTCAGTTCAGACGCTCTGTGTGTCGGTTTGCTTCACGCTGAATCACATGTGCGCAGTATCATCAGCTCCTCGGTTCTCGAATCGGACGCGTCTGACAGAAACGGTTCTTGACTCGTGAACGAGTCAGTCTGTTGTTCGTTATCTGGCTTGGCTCGGTGTTCATCTTCAGTTCTCTCTTCACATCAGGTCAGTCAGTGTACTGTTTGAGTACATGAATTACTCCGGGATATTGGTTTGTTTGAACTCAGAGGGAGTGTCAGTCATATTAAACAAGTTATCAGCTTAAGTCATTTGTGGATTAATGCGTACTGGAGACGCGAACCGTTTAAAACGATTCAGTTTGATTTGGTGAACTGTTTCAAAAAGATCCTGTTAACGTTACATCGAATGATTCGTTCACGAAACCGGATATCACAAACTGCTTTGTTTTGAACTGTCTTACAACAGACACGGAAGAGAAGACAATCCTGAATAAAGTCGTAGTTTTTGCTATTTTTGGACCAAAATGTATTTTCGATGCTTCAAAACATTATAACTGACCCTCTGATGTCCCATGGACTACTTTGATGATGATTTTCTTACCTTTCTGGACATGGACAGTATACCGTACACACAGCTTCAATGGAGGGACTGAGAGCTCTCGGACTAAATCTAAAAAATCTTAAACTGTGTTCCAAAAATAAACGGAGGTCTTACAGGTTTGAAACAACATGAGGGTAAGTTATTAATGACATAATTAATAACTAATAATACAAAAAGTTACAGCCAAAGGAATTGTGATTGTCCTTTAGGTTAATCATTAGAAATAATAAAAACAATATGTTCAAACTTTTGACTACTTTCTTTAATAACTACATAACACAATACTTGTACTTTTACTTTCAGTACTTGAGTAGTAAATTTTAAAATAGACTACTTGCGATACTTAAGTACAAAAATGTTGAATACTTTAGTACTTCTACTTAAGTGTGGTGCTTAAAGAGCACTTCAACTTCTACTCAAGTCACTTTTTTGATAGAGCACTTGTACTTTTACTCAAGTATGGTTCTTTAGTACTTTATACATCTCTGTCAATGAGTGTTGAAACTTTACACTGGACCTCAAGCAACGTGGATTGTGTGCCTCTCCTCTCTTCCTCCAGACTCTGGGACTGTGATTTCCAAATTTTGGACCACTCAGCAGCAGTTCAGTCCTTTTTGTCTTTAGATGCTTCTGACGCTGTCTGTTGTTCAAGAGTGGCTTGACAAGTATGAGGGGCCATACAAGACTTAATTTATTTTGGCACTCTCACACACTTACATTCTTCTTTCACATGCATACGTACATTTCTACTCTTACACAAACTCCTTACACATACTGTACATATATTCTTGCTTTCACACACACATTCTCCTTTCACACACTTACATTCTCTTGTCACACACATATAATCTTGCTTTCACACACTTACATTCTTCTTAAACAATGCAATACATTGCGATATGCAAGACACTTAACCCCTAGTTGCTCCAGAGGCGTGCGACCTCTGACATATATAGCACTTGTAAGTCGCTTTGGAAGTATTCATCTTCCTCATTTACTCAAACAGTACACTGACCGAACTGCTGTGAAGAGAGAACTGAAGATGAACACAGAGCCGAGCCAGATAACAAACGAAAGATTGTTTTCGGATCACCAGTAGTGATGGGAAGTTAGGTTCTTTTCCGCTAACCGGTTCTTTCAGACAGTTCAATTCAATAAACTGGTTGAAGAAAACGGTTCACTGGTACTTTTGTGCTCGATGTAATAACTTCATTGGCAATGATTGCCCTTGATTCAAGCCTTCAGTTTACGTGCGCACATAGCATTAGCACAGAATCAGTTCAGAATCAGTCACCAAAAGAACCAGTTCGGTTCAGACGCACTGTGTGTCAGTCTGCTTCACACTGAATCACACATGCGCAGTATCAGCTCCTTGATTCTCGAATCGAACACATCCGACAGAAAAGTTTCTTGACTCGAGAACGAGTCAATCCCATTATCTGGCTCGGCTTGGTGTTCATCTTCAGTTCTCTCTTCACAGCAGTTCAGTCAGTGTACTGTTTGAGTAAATGAATTACTCCGGGATATTGGTTTGTTTTAACTTAGAGGGAGTGTCAGCCACATTAAAAAAGTTAACAGCTTAAGTCATTTGTGGATTAATGCTTATTGGAGATGCGAACAGTTTCAAACGATTCAGTTCGATTTGTTGAACTGGTTTAAGAAGATCCGGTTACATCAAGTGATTAATTTGCGAACCGGATATCACTAAACTGCAGTGCAGTGAACGCGCTCACAACAAACCCGGAAGAGAAGACAATTCTGAATAAAGTCTTAGTTTTTGCTATTTTTGGACCAAAATGTATTTTCAATGCTTCAAAAAATTCTAACTTACACTCTGATGTCACAAGGACAACTTTGAATATGTTTTTATTTCCTTTCTGGACATGGACAGTATACCGTACATACATTTTCAATGGAGGGACAGAAAGCTCTCGGACTAAATCTAAAATATCTTAAACTGTGTTCCAAAGATGAATGGAGGTCTTACAGGTTTGGAACGACATGAGGGTGAGTCATTAATGACATAATTTTAATATTCGGGTGAACTAACCCTTTAACATTTAATAGCAAATACTTGAACTAACAACAAAACAGAAGCACCAGGTTGTCATAGCAAAGTCAGAATAACCTCCTCATATTCATGAAACGGTAGTCCATAAAATGTGTTGCTGTTCTGTTGTAAGTAATCTTAAAGATTCCTAAAAGCATCTACTTTCGGATGGCCAAATAAAGAGCTTTTGCTTTCGCCTAGATACACACAGCATCTCCCTTACATAGCTGCTTTAACACTAACTGTGGATACTGAAACACCTTCATTCTTTGCATTAACATTTGGGCAGCATTACGCAAATATGTCCATATAGTGATGTAGACATGTTGGGGCATGTTTGAATGAGCCGTTTTGGGGTGGGGGGGCTTGTTACACTCAAAATAAAAAGTAATTTGCATAATATGACCCCTTTTTAGAGCTTTTAAAACTATACAGCCTCAGAATTTTACTAAAAGTTTAATTTTGATTCTAGGAGGCAATCTATTAGACTGTGGCTGACAAATATGACTTTACCGAGCTCAATGGCTCTAGCTAGAGCAGATATAAACAAAACAATATTGGTTATTTAAAAAAGGGGCTGGGCTGCTAGATATTTCAAGGCACTTGCTGCGTGTTTTAAGGCACTTCAGCGGAAAATTTTTATACATATTTTTTAAGATACTTTTATTACTTGTTGTGTTATAAACTAAACTGCATGTATTGCTGTCTCAAAAACATTAAACACTGGTTTAATGTTAATTGCAAACACACTGTAAGATTAAAAATAAATGTACTTACCTACATTGGCTTCGAGAACAAAATTCTTGGCACTCTTGTATCTTTCAATACAATATGTTGATGTCTGTTGTGTAATGTGAAGAACAAACAAAAATATTTATGGTTCATTCGCTCAGGAAGGATTATTAAAAATAAACTTCAGTCTTAATTGACAGGCTTAGTCTACATCTTTGTTCAGCTTTTTTGATTGATGTACAGACATTGAATTGTTCAGAAAACACATCCTTGATTACATCTGATAATAACACATTGTAATGCATTACAAACTTCATATTCACGGGAAGAAGGAGGCGTGAACCGGCGGACAATCAAACAATACTTTAATAATCAAATAAACACAAAAACGGCACGGCAGCCCCTTGCGGATGACTGTCACGCACAAATAAAAACCAAACACAAACTAAACTCCAGGCCTGGTCGTCGCTCCTGTTTTATATCCTTCTATCTCCTCCGTGGGACTCGAGACCGGTGGGTCGAGCAGGTGTCGCTCATTTCCAATCACTCCACCGGCCTTGCTCCGTTCCCACGGCTCTCGTCCCCGCCCTACTCGTCATACACATGTTAAGGGGTACAGTATGTCAAGAATTATCATGATGTCATGATTCTCCCAATTATAAATCTGGGCATTTCAGAATTTTTTTTTCTTCTTTTTTTCTTTTGTTGTCTCTTATATGTGTGAATATCAAGAACATTTTCATTTTCCATTTCATGATTCTTTTAATTTAGTTACACAACCACTTAAACAGAACATACAATAAGATCACTAAGTGGGACTGAAGACTTACAGAGCCATTTCATAGTGCATTCTGCTCTTGAACCACCAGCAGAGACTTTGGACACACATACACACACACACACACACACACACACACACACACACACTCCTGCTGTTGTGTTATCACTGAAGTGTGACAGACAGCACTTGGCAATTGACACGCACACATGATGTTATCTGGCCAGGGAGCGTGGCAGCGCCTTGATTGATGAGAGAGTGTCACTCATGCTTTGTTTATCTGCGCTGGTGGGAACTGTAGTGGCTAAAGATAGCTTTCTCTTTCATAATATACCAGCCCATCTACTAAATAGTGTCTGTAGCTGGATTGCAAGACAGAACATGACAGGAAGAGAGTAACCAGAGAACTACTAATTATTGCATGTCACATTGGGGTTTACTGAAAAGTAATGCAGCCTACAGTCACAATAACACTTTTGTGATGAATGACGGAGGTTGTTGGAAGGAGAAATAAGCATAAAGCAGTGATTAGTTCTATTCGCTTTGAAGTATAACAGTGGGAAGATCAGCTCATTTTAGTGACCTAACTCATTCAGGATGTGCAGTTCCTCTGTGAGGAATTTAAGTATACATTAACATATTTAATTAATTCTACACTGTATCAATTTTGGCCCTCTGGTATTTAAAAAAAAAAAAAAAAAAACTGTGCCTTGCTCCTCTGCATGGATGAATGTGGATTAGCTGATAACTTGATTTGACTTTGTTAGTGATTTTACAAATTGATCACGCCTTATATAATTATATAATTAAATAACTAATTTAATGTGTCCTCCTGTAAAGCAACTTATTTTACAAATACATTAATCTCTTTCTTGCTACACAAAAATAAGCTTTTAATAAATTTTTAAAAAAAGTCTGATAACCTTCACACAGTCATTAACCAACAGGATGAAGGCTGTGATTAACTGCACAATGGCACAGCCACATTCCTAGCTTTCCAAGGTTCACTTGGTTATATAAATGTATGCCTGGCTGACTCAGATTAACTACCTGGTTATAGCTTTCCTCTATAGCATGGTCTTTTGCAGTAAATGGACAATGATTTGATGGGGGTGGTGCTCCAAACCTCCGTGTCCAGCAGATTTTTGCCTGTCTGCTTCATTGGGTCCTGTCCATTGCAGAAGGTGTCTATGTGTGTTTGTTTTGTCATCGAGTCTAATGGACCATTTCTAGTTATGATGAGCCAAGGTCAAAGATGAAGGTTTTTGTATAAAATTGTGATATGCAAGACTGATGTTCTCATTTGTTGAGGTTAAGGAAGATGTGTGTGTTTATGACAGAAGGTATTTATTAAAAAAAAAAAAAAAAGTTGAGTCGGGCCTCTGCAGGTGGCAGTAGCTGAAATTCACATATGTACTAAGCTTAGAAAATGGCCACCATGAAAGCACAAGACTGTTTTTTTTTTTACTAAATGTTGGATGTGTTTCAATAGTGACATTTGTTTCTCCCAGAATAAAATGTTTTTCCAAAAACATTGTCCTAAGCCTTTCCATGTCCCTTAAATCTGATTAAAAGGTCACGACTAACAAGGCTCCTGACCCAGGAATACATTGTTCTTGGCAAGATAATGGTCATCATAACTAATCATAACTTAATGTAGTGCATTTGAGTGCAATATACATATATATGCTTTTGTTATATATATATATATATATATATATATATATATATATATATATATATATATATATATATATATATATATATATATATATATTTTTTTTTTTTTTTTTTTTTTTCAGTCATTGGCTAATTTAGTAAAACACCACATCATCTATTAAAAGTATCTTGTTACAATAATTATTTATTAAACAAATTATTAGAGGCATATTTTAAAAACGTTCCATTTCTATTTGTCATCATCATAACCAACCATTTTCCCAATAAAAATGAACAAATAACTAAAATGATATAAATAAAATAAGAACAATATTAAGAAGAAGAAACAAGAAACGTGACATGTTTTCATTTCATTAATGAAAGATATCAGGCATAGTTATGATTGAGGCAATGCACATTCTCAAGCCAATCCAAATACCTCTTCATGAAGATTATGTAATGAAAACATTTTCAATTATCAATATTTTAATAAAAATCCTCACATACTGTGTTTGGATATTGAAAAAGAATCTGTTGGGACAAATTTCCATTCTTATTTTTTTGTGTGTCTCATATCTCAGCTTTCTTATGATATAAAAATGTAACTGAACTGGCTACAGCTATAATATTTGTTCACACCATTTTAAGGAGCATTTTAAAATATTGCTTCAATTTGGTAATTAAACTGACATAGTTTGAGCCCAGATTTTGTTTAATCAGAGATAATATAAACACAAAGCAGTCCAAGGTTGTTGAGATTGATATCAAATTTAACCACATAAACCACAAATTGCAATTTCTAAACCAAAATGATGGGATGTGTCACAAATGTTGTTATGCGTTTTAGGGAATACTGGCTCCTTGTAGACCTCCAAATTTCCAATTACCAGGAGAATAACAAGCAGACCTGAGATTTGTTTGCCTCAACCTCAAAGCCTCAATTTACATCATTAGACAGAATACAGCTTAACCAGGTAATTTAAACAGATAAAACACTCATTGAGTCATTTTACAATACATGAAAAAAAAAAAAAAAAAAGTCTAATTTACCCTAAAAGCAAAGACTCCCTCTTCCACATAGTTATTCCTTCTGTTTTAAATGTTTTCCCCATACATGCCATTTCAGATTTTTGGATGAATTACAAAAAAGTACCTGAACAAATAGCTAATGTATCAACATGCATAGTTGGGTCATAGTCATACAATTATTTACAAATACCTGCCGGAAAGTTTTTTTTTTTTTTTTTTTTTTTTTTTTTTTAATATTCAGCTTTGCTTTGCTTCTTTGTTTGGCTTTTGCTTTTTGTTGCAAAGGTGGAAAGGTTGCTTGATGCATTTCAAAGGATACACAGGACATGCATGTTAAAGAGAGTGTATGAAACCTTTAGACCAAAAAATAAATAAAAATAATAACAAACCCGAAGAGTACTGACAGAGGACTATGCCTCCTTCTCTGAAACACTTCAACCAAAACATCACTCATACCGTTAATCATGGAAGACATATCAACAAGGGCTTTCTTTCTGTGATCCATCATGACATCTGCTAAACCCTGGATAGTAAGTTATTGCTCTAACTTGTATTAGCACAAAAAGTATACTCAAAAAGGACTGTATGGCTCTCTGTGTCCAAAAGTAGGATAAACGAAGATGTCGTAGAGATACAGTCGACCACATGTCCCAGAGAACAACAAATAGTCTAGAAGATTGCATTAGAGTTCAGCACATTTGTACTGTATATGGAAGACATTGATTAACAAACCCTTGAGATAACATTAGTCAGAAGCAGATTCCACAAGGGGTTTAATTATTGCAAAAAGCAAAGACAATGTTTTGCTTTTTTATTGATTGGCTTTATGATGAACATGCAAATAATTCACCCTAACCTTTTTTATTTTTTCAACATTTTCCCAGTCTTTCCTTACCCGTTGTACAATATTTTGTCAGTCTCCTTGGGATAATCCATTTTTGTCAAGGGGTATGTGATAAACTATAAACCTTTCAAGTGGTGAAGGGATTCCACCATCCTTTCTATTAATGTATTCCAAACCAATGACAAAATATGCCAACATACATTGCCCTCAGGATATGACCTGCAGCCACCAAAGCCAGGCTACAGACCTCTTATATATAAATTTGAACACTAAATTGGTATAATGGGAAAACACTAATTAACCTTGGCTGAAAGAGTGAGCCCCTGGAGAGACAGCTTTATAACAGGAGCAATACTTTTGAATTGTGCCCAAGTGGCAGTACTTGAAAAAAATGAACATTATAGTTTGACCTCTTGTGGCTGAAAATATAGTAAATTTCATCAGTTTCTCTATGATCAGATAGGTCTCAGTAGTGGGTAGAATTCGAAAAGATGCACAGTGACACGATAATCTTGACCAGCTGTGCTGTGCTTCACATTTTCACATGTGTCATTTGGAAAAAGGAATAGTAAACATTTTTTTTTTTATTGTGCCTTTTCCTTTGGCATAAAGAGTAGGACAACTTATGCACAGCAGCTTTACAGCACAAGACATCCTCCTTTTTATGCCAAAGTAAGAAGGCATTGGTGCACACTGAATAAATTAAGGATTCAGACTGCTTACTGAAATGGCACAAGCTGAAATATACCTGCATCAAGTCCCCAGATAATTTATCACTCCCTTCAGTTTACTTCTGTAACACAGGATCTTGGAATTTTTTAGAAGAACCCCCTCTATCCCGTTATACTTTGCGAAGAAATCTCAGATACCTTTTTTGGGCAGTTACAGAAGGATGAGCATTCACATTATGCACCACATGCACACCTAGTCAGAGGCCTGGGAACTTAGTTGATTTCTGGACAGTTGTACAAGTACGAAAAAAAAAAAAAAGACAATGGTGGTTTTAATAAAGGTGTAACTTTCTCCTGCAGAAAGCTTTGCAGATCATTCACAAAAAGGGAATAAGTTAGCAATTCTTGGGCCTGGTAAAAAAAAAAAAAAAATGTCACCACAGGTCCATACCTCGGGCCACGGAAGAAAATGGTTAAAGTTTATCCTTATTGGGGGGCTCTGTTCACAAAATTCTACACATGACTCACCTCCTGAGTGTCAATTTACTTTATACAAATGTATGTACTTTGTTTCATTTAAAACAAATTATCATATTCAAATCCACTTAAATCCAGATTTAGCCTAAAATAAAAAGTCGTCCATGGCATTTAAATGATATGTGGAGATGTCTACATGCACAGATAGAGGTTTTGAGGGTGTTGATTTAGAGAGGAGATTGAGAAGGATCTGGCACCATGGAGGGGTTGAAATTACAGATCGGTCTGCATGATTAATCCCTTTGACCCCCTGAACCTGCACCCTAAAACACGTCTGGATCTGAGCAGCCCCTAATCTTTTAAAACATAAAAAGGGTTATCCCACTAAATCCACTTCTCGGAGAAACAAGACCTGAGCACATATATGTCTGCTTGAGACATGCACAATTCGATTTTAAAAACATCAGATCAAATTCCCACAGTCCGAAACTTATCTCTAACAACAAAACAGATTAGGCTGACAATATCTGTTAATCACTTCATAGGTCACACTTGAATAGAATAAGAGGATAACCAAAGTTTACAATCTCATATTAATCCAAAATGCTAGACAATTTTGTACAATATTGTATTGGTTAGCCCCACCACTGACTCATTACATATATTGATAAACAATAGTGGATTTGATGGTTAAACAGTCAAGTCTGTATGTGATGGACCAATTTTATGTAAGCTGCGGTTAAACTGGTCAGGTGGTAAGAGCTGAAATCCTGATAGAAATGTGACAAAATAGGTATTTTCCACCTAGCATTGACACAATCCAGAAGGGTGGGGGAAACTAATCTTCAAAACAAAATGACACAATGGCTAATTTAACAAGCTTACATCCTAGCAAGTAATACATGGAATCACAGTCTGCTATTTCACCTGCAAAGAATCAGCTTTATAATTGCTCATCTGCATCTTCCTATAATAACACAGGACATGCTAATGACCTGTTGGGAACAGTTTTTTTTAATTTAAATTAAATTAAATGTATTTATTTATTTATTTTTGTGATTGACCAAAGCCTTGAAGCCTATTATCTATACAGCACAAATATTTAACAAATGATTAACACATAAGGAGAGAGGAATGTGTAGAACTTTTGAATTCTGAGAAAATCTGCAGGGCTTGCTCATTTCTTGTACTCTGGTATATGTAAAACAATTTTTAGTTTTCTTTTCTACTTTCTGCAGAGAGGGAGAGAGAGAGGGAGAGAGAGAGAGAAAGAAAGAAAGAAAGAAAGAAAGAAAGAAAAATAAAAACTGGTGCAAATTTGGAGAATCTCATAATATATTTGAAGTCTTGCCTGGCATTGGGAAAGCCCTTATCATCTTGACCCCTCTTTTCTAAAAAACAAAAACAAAAAAACAAACACCTCTCAAGCCATTTCCCCCACTCGCTCTTCCTTTCCCGACTGGAGATTAATGAGCTGCTCTGGCCTGACAGCTTGCATGTTTGCGAAGGAGAGAGGAGTGGCCGATGCTAGATTAAATGGAGGTGCCGTGAATGTTTGTGTATGAGTTTACAAACAGATGATCTGGCCTTGTGCATGTAAAGTGGGGACGTAAATCTGAATTGGGACAACACACCTACAGTAGGATTCCCTCCCTGCCATCAGGATATCCATCATTTTAATCTACTTCAGCTTGGGATATAGGGGTAATATTTTTTGACCTTTGATTACACTAACAGCCTATTGTTTGCACAGTGAACAATACCATTATGTAGATTATCTGTTTACGTGATGTTTAGCTACAGCTGCAGGCTATATATTTAGATAGCAATCTCTGAAACCAATACTAAATATTATTATTTATTATAATTTATTTAATTTTTTTTTGATTTGTAAGAGCATGTTTTGTTTTATTTATTATTTTTTTATTGTTTGCTCTACTTGATATTTTAATAGAAAGCCTATTATTATACAATTCAAGAGTACACTACTTATGATGCCATAGAGTTGTAGCTAATATAGATGAACCTAATAAAACATAATAAAAGGCATATAAAAATAAAAATCAGTATAAATTATTTGGTTAAATTTCATAATAAAATCGATAAGTTGGATCAATTTGATTACATTTTTCATGTCAAACGAACAATAAAGGTATGTGTTCTTCCAATGATCTGATCAGTTACCAATTATTGTTGCAATCAACATAGAATTATGTCATAGGAATATGGATTTTGAATCTTTTAGACATCAAAAATTGGGCACTATTAAATTCCCATCTGGTTCAAGTCTTCTATAGTAAGGTACAAGTGTGAATCATAGATGTTGTTGTGATGTAGATAATGGTCAAAGCTGTAAATCAGAACACCTCCAATCTGTTGATTCTCTGCAGTCCAGTGTGAAGCTGAGCTAGTTCACTCTCAAAGCAAACTAGCTGGCACTAGCAAGTGACTCACTGAGATAAATCCCTTGTGACACCAGAAAAATAGATGGCTTTTGGCAAACTGCCCCTCACCATTTTTGTGTGCTACTGGTTAATTGGACTGTCGTACTTTTTACATTTTTCCCATGTGCTGCTAAGAGAGGCTACATGAAATTTACAATGTAGCTTTTGTCTTTGACCAAATCTTTCAGTACTCTTTCAGTTATGCATCAGCATGCAGATTGCAATTGTAAATAGTTTACATTATTTACATAACCAAAACTCTCGGTTTCCACTCTTTCTAGTAAGCTGTGGTTCCAGCCAAAGCATTATCAGTTCATTCAAAGTCTAAATTTGTATGGTGTGTGTGGACTCATGCTAGTGGATTGGTTGGGGTGGTCTTTGAAATATATGCACTTTACAAAAATGAAAAAGAAGGTGTTGGAGATGATGAAGGTCCTCAGAAAGTTATCTATGTGTTTGCGTGCACTTCATGCATCTTCAAACACACCACGTCTGCAGAACCAGCCAAGTGTTTTTCTTTTTTTTTCTTTTTTTATGCTTGTGCATACTCCAATCTAATCCTTTACAAAATTGCATTGGTTAAACTCAGAAAGTCAACGATGCTAATCCATTCACCAGCTCAGCATTGGTCACTGTCCCAGAGATGAGTGAATTCAGATTGTTTTTGAAGGTTTTTCCTCCAGGAGGTCCAAAATCATCCACATCCATAATGGGTCAGCCATAGGGTCATAGAGGGTCACACCTCCACCAACCCCCATATATACATATATATAAAAATTTTACATGCAGGAAGATTAGAGTATCATGAAGACAGGAGGAAGTGGGGAAAAGCACTCCAGAATGGAAGTAGCCGTATTGTAATCCTATAATAAATTCAGCTGAACCAACACATTCTCACTTCCAATGTGTCACATATTGACACTTGATCAGGACCACTTGGCGTCACTTTTTAAAACACTGGGTACCCCTTTAGTGTAATTTTCCATTGTGCAGAGTTCAACTGCTTTCAGTTAGAAACCTTTGGAATCAAAACAGAGATGCTAATGGCACAGGAATTTTATTGTCATACACCTGTAGGCCTATATTGGGTTATAATTCTGTCATTATGACATATTTTGAGATATGATTTTCAAGAGCCACAATAATTTTATTTACCTTGCACTATTTAGACCATCTAACCCAACCCCTACTTCTAAACCTAACCATTTCTCAATATATATAAAAGAAAGAAAATGATTGAAAGCAGTATTATATGTTGAAAATTGATGCAAAATATTTTACAGTTCATTACAAAGTGAGTCCAAAGGGGTCCTGACCAAGCATCCATATGTGATGAGTTGGGAGTGAGAAAGTGTTGGTCAACTAAATTATACAAATTGTATAATAAATTATGTAAGTAACTCAGTGATTAAAGTAAATGAAGAAAGGAAATAATGTGTCTCTTTTCTTTTTCATATATATTTTTTTCTTTCTTTCTTTTCATTTCCATCACAGCCTTAAAGAGTTCAACCCCCAGAACAATCTGAAGGTGAGTAAATGATGGCAAAATATTTGGGTAACTTAACAAATGCATTTTATTCCTCTTGCACATATGTGCCATATAATTAGTCACTTATTTTTAAACTTTCTGAGATTTATACAGCTTTTGTAGGAATATGATGTAGGTAGAATATCTATATTTTAGTAATAATGGCCATCATATATACAGGTGCATCTCAATAAATTAGAATGTCTTGGACAAGTTCATTTATTTCAGTAATTCAACTCAAATTGTGAAACTTGTGTATTAAATAAATTCAATGCACACAGACTGAAGTAGTTTTAAGACTTTGGTTCTTATAATTGCAATGCACCACTTCACTCTCAACAAATTAGAATAGTTCATGAGACCAATAATAATAATAATAATAATAATAAAGAAACATTTTTTTGTGTGAATTGTTGGCCTTCTGGAAAGTATGTTAATTTACTGTACATGTACTTAATACTTGGTAGGGGCTGCGTCAGTTCGTGGACGTGATCATTTGGTGGCACTGCTGAGGTGGTTTGGAAGCCCAGTTTTCTTTGACAGTAGCCTTCAGCTCATCTGCATTTTTTGGTCTCTTGTTTCTCATTTTCCTCTTGACAATACCCCATAGATTGCTTTTGGCAGTGTGGGCAGGTGCCAAATCCTGCTGGAAAATGAAATCAGCATCTTTAAAAGCTGGTCAAACGGGTGCAGGGACTTTGGTTTTCAAAAAACACAATGGACCAACACAAGCAGATGACATTGCACCCCAAATCATCACAAACTGTGGAAACTTAACACTGCACTTCAAGCAACTTGGGCTATGAGCTTCTTCAGCCTTCCTCCAGACTTTAGCATCTTGGTTTCCAAATGAAATACAAAACTTGCTCTAGTCTGAAAACAGGACTTTGGACCACTGCAACAGTCCAGTTCTTCTTCTCCTCAGCCCAGGTAAGACGCCTCTGACATTGTCTGTGGTTCAGCAAATTCCTTGACATGTCTGTGTGTGGTGGGTCCTTATGCCTTGACCCAGCCTCTGTCCATTGCTTGTGAAGTTCATTCAAATTATTGAATCAATTTAGCTTGACAATCCTCATAAGGCTGCAGTTCTCTCAGTTGGTTGTGCATCTTTTTCTTCCACACTTTTTCCTTTCACTCAACTTTCTGTTAACATGCTTGGGTACAGCACTCTGTGAACAGCCAGCTTCTTTGTCAATTAATATTTTTTGGCTTACCCTCCTTGTGAAGGGTGTCAATGATTGTCTTCTGGACAACTGTCAGATCAACAGTCTTCCCCATGATTGTGTAGCCTAGTGAACCAAACTGAGAGACCATTTTGAAGGCTCAGGAAACCTTTGCAGGTGTTTTTAGTTGATTAGCTGTTTGGCATGTCACCATGTTCTAATTTGTTGAGATGGGTGGGTTTTTGTTAAATGTTAGCCAAAATCATCACAATTTAAATAACTTAAACTACTTCTGTCTGTGTGCTTTGAATTTATTTAATACACGAGTTTCACTCTTTCACAAAGAGTTGAATTACTTAAAATAAATTAACTCTTCCACTACATTCTAATTTATTGAGATGCACCTGTAGGTGTGTATGTGTAGTAAATATTTTCTTTCAAAAATAAAACTCCTTTTCTTGACAGAGAACCAATCAATTTTCTATTCCAAGTTTTGCTCTAATTTGCTGTATTTGTGTAGATTTACATACCTTTAATGTATGAATTAAAGGGGTCATATGACGCTGCTAAAGGGAACATCATTTTGTGTATTTGGTGTAATGCAATGTGTATATGCAGTTTTGGTTTTAAAAAGCACATTATTTTCCACATACTGTACATTATTGTTGCTCCTCTATGCCCCGCCTTTCATTTGGACATGTTGAGGCGTTTAGGTGGGTGTGGATGAGTCAAATTTTATGAAGAATATTTTTGGGGTTTTAGACTTTAGTCTTTGCAACTTTAGGGATCTTATCTTCTGTATGCACAATCAGCTTGTAACACCCAAAAGAGAAAGGAAAACTTGAAATTCCATCATATAACCCCTTTAATCTAACTGATATCTATACAACGTGATTATGTGATTGCTCAGAAAAAAAAAAATCCTTGCCAGTTTTGGGACATATATTTAGCTATAATACTTTACTTGAAAATATATAACTAAAAAAATAACATATAGCTTATACCTGCTTGTGATAATTACAGTGCTGGTAAATAGCCATCTGTAAAGATGCTGAGTGTGGCCCCAGTGATCACAACAACATGCACTGATTTTTTTTTTTTTTTTTTTTTTTACATCAAAAGAAAAAAAAGTGTTTCCCACAGCAGGATAACATCCTTTCCACAAGGTAAGCCATTTTCTGATATAATTCCTGCTTTCACATTTCCATTTTTCTTCTGTTTGATATGTTTATTTGTAGAAGAAGAAAAAAGAAGAAGAAGCTGCAGATGTAGAAGTGGAAAAGGGATCTTATCAAAGGACTCGGCTCCTCAAGAACAGTGCCATGGTAAGAGGGGGGATTATGGATTCAATTCTCGTTGCATTGTCTTCAGAGAGTCTGAGGTCTTGTGCTTTATGGAAGGCCTTGTACTGAGAGTCATCACATCAACTGCAACCATGATATCTGCAGCCAGAGAGAGGAGAATAGAAAGGAGGTAGGAGAGAGGAAGAGACATAGATGAGTAATTGGTAGGTTAGTCACACATGAGACATTCTGAATTGAGTTTGCCAGTGATGTAAAATGAGTCATGGCTGTTAAGGTTTTTGTATGTCCTGAAGAAAACAAAAAGTAGGGTGACCACCCTGTGACTGTGAGTGGGTCATCATCCACACCAAGATTAGGAGTGACAACGGTCGCCGCTTGGGGTAACACCATTTTCAGATTCAATTAAATCCACACCACTGGAGAACACTCATCATCATTGTGATTAATGTCCACTACCTAAAATCCTTCACAAACACCTCTCAAAGAATAACCAATTTTGATGAATGCCAAAAGCAATTTACACATGCATTCTAAAATTATTTTCAACATTAGATCCTACAAAACATCTTTGCATCCATCAATTCAAATTGGTACAATGTATATATATATATATATATATATATATATATATATATATATATATATTTTTTTTTTTGGTATTTCTAATCTAATTGTATCTCCCCATTAATAATTGGTATTTCCATATTGATTTATGGTTGAGCAGTAAGACTGGCAATGCTGTAGTTGGCACTTAGAGACATTAGGTAAACATTGATGATGTTCATGATTCATGCTTACCCAAACTTTTCTGCGTGTGGGTGGGCCATTAGGAATAAACTTGTAACTGCTACTTTAATAATACAACATTTCAGTGTACAAAAATTCCCATACAAATCAATCAAGTCATGGCAACTTTGATTCACTGTGAGTTCACATAAGGTGAAAGTGCAGTATAGTATAGGCTATTCCACATGTATGTTTTAGCCTGTAGTTAATTTAATTTGCTAACATTTGACATCCCAGATGAAAAACAAATTTGCTCAGTGGTTGCTCTTCCAAACCCACATAGCAAATGTCTTCTGGCCCGGATGCGGGCCAAACAATCACTTTTCCTTCGGCCCAAGTGCCGCAAAGAATGACGTCCCTGAAGTGGCACAGAACTGGATTAAAGACAAGGGCCACACATGGGCCATAACCGGACTAAATCTCAGCCAAATAATCACCCTTAAATGGCCTTGAACTGGGCCAAAACAAGTTTTATTATTGGTGTCAATTCTCAGCCCTAAGTAAACCAGAATCCCCAAATCCGAGCCACATCTGAGACTTTTATAGCCCAAACCCAACCCAGACAGCAAGCAGTTTCGGCCTAGATCAAGCCAACATTATACCTGCATGTATTTCACGCGAGCCAGATGTGGGCCGGATCTGGGCCAACACTATGTTGTTGTCTGGGAGTACAGAATCTTAATATTTCATATTATTGCATCGTGTATTACTAAAATCGCCATTTTTAATTTTGTGACATGCTGACATCCCAGACAGCAACATAGTGTTCCCCTAAATCCGGCTCACATCTGGCCAACAAGAAATCAATGCGGGCCAGATGTGGGCCTGTTCTGGGCCGGAGCTGCTTGCTGTCTGGGAATGTACACACAAACTATGCCAATTAAGTACATTAAACTGAATAGAAAATCTTAAAACCCACAAATCATGTAACTTTGCAATAAAAAAGGTATTGCATTGATTTTTCTATTTATTTTTATAAAGAACAAAATAACCAATAAAGAGTGTATGTATAAGTCTATAAGAGAAACGTAACAGATAGACACATGCAACTTAATCATAAGAACTTATTGCAAATATGTCAAAGAGCAGTACCACAGTAGTCCAAATGATGATACATTGCAGGTACAGTCCTCTCTTGCAGAACATAATAGTAGTGCGAGAAGCAGGACATAATTTAAGTTGTTAAATGCTGAAAATACTATCCCGATCCACTCCGTCAAGGCACTTGTTTCTCATTCAAAACATGCATCACTGGAAACACAGCATGTCACAATCTATGACAAAACTGGCGAGAGCCAATGAGTGTTTGATATCACTGCCATAAAACTTGTTGTAAAACTTCTTAAAGGAATTTTTTTTTTATTGTTACTATAGCTACAGAGGAAGAAGATACATACCACCGATCTATACGGTTTGAATTTGGATCTGTTCCTCACACCAAGCATCACATGGATACAAAGGATTAAAATAAAAAGTAAAATACTTTCATGATCATTTTATTTAATGCTTGTGCATGACAACATACTAATAAAAATGATGTGCCCACATTCTCTATTATAGATCAGTGTGTGTCCCATAGTAAAACAAATAAATATAATGTTTAGTTCTGTTATGACTTGCCCCTTTAAAGACTACATTTTAACATACTACACTTCTTTAAAATGTCTGTGATCATTTAACCATTATCATGCAATTTTGTATTTATCTTGTTTATCATCGGTCACATAAAATGCTGGCAGATCATAGCCTGATTTGGGCCACATATCACCTAACAGATGTTGGCCAGACTCCTCCCACCAACAATCGGCCCTCATGTTGTTTGCCGGATCCCCGCTATGCCATCATTGCCACACATGGCCCAGCTCTGGCTGAAAGGGTACATGCCATTGCCGACAGGAGGCCAGCAGTGCCAGCTTGAGACCACATTTGGGCCAAGTCCATTTGCAATGTGGGAAGCTCAGGATACTTAGATGGGATTCTCTTTTTTCTCTCATTTTCATCAATACTGACTAAGATGTTTCTCCAAATCTCCTTAGGAGAAATAATAGTAGACACAAATGAGACATGAAAAATATTAGAGAAAAAAATAAACAAACAAACAATAAAACAATTCAAATTCAAATTCAAAAGGGATTGTGGTGGAGGAAACATAGAATATATATTCATTGTTTTATACTGCAATCTCTATCAAGACTTCATTGTAGGAACATTTTATTGCTCATAGTTTGCTATTTCCAAACTCAGGAAACTTATTATTGTGATTTTCATATATTTATCATTTTAAAATTTTAACAGTGTCTCAGTTGTTTCTCCTAAAATTCCTTTGGAAAAATAAAATTACACACAACTGAGATATGAGAAAGTTCTGAGAGAAAGGAGTTCAAAATGAAAATGGACTGTGAAAACGTGATTTCGCTTTATTGTGTTGTTGTAATCTCTTTTAAGACTCTTTAAATGTATATATATATATATATTTTTTTTTTTTCTTGATTGCATTAGCCTGCAATGGTTAGGAAAGTAGGAGTAGAGACGGGAAACGATTGGACAGGTGAGAAGGGAGCAGGAGCAGGAAATCATCATAATCATCACACACTGTGCTCATTTTTTTTCTCTCCTAAACTATAGACTCTGGTGGTCCATATTTGTCTCCTCCAATTTTTCAAACAAGATCTCAACATTATCACATGCTGTGCTCAGATTTTTTTCTCCTTAGAGACTGTGAATCGCTCACATTTGTATCCTCAAAAGTTTTAAAGATATCTCAATAACATCACACATTGTGCTCAGGTTTGTCTTAAGCTAAATACTCTGGGGGTCTCATATATGTCTTCTTTAAAGCTTTATAAAATATCGCAACAACTTTACAAAATGTGTCAAGTACTTGAAAGGCTATAAATAAAGGGCAAAAACATAACTTCAGATTTTAAGTCTACATTAAGAGATAAATCATGCAGAAATAAGGATAATGTTACTTTTTATAGGTTTACAGAAAAAAAGTAACCATGAAGCATTCTTTACCGAAAGGCACATACATGGCTTATGATTCTGTCTTGAATATCAGTTTACCGTTTTTTTTTTTTTTTTTTTTTTTTTTGTTATTATTATTATTAATCCATATTACATGGTATAAATGTTTGAGCTCATATTGAGACATTTGCAGACTTTATAATGTTGTTGAGAGACACATTAGACAAATGTGAGAGTGCCTGGGTCCTTAGTGTAGGATTAACATCTGAGCACAGTGTGTGTTGTTGTTGAGATCTCTTTTAAAGTTTTAAAAGAGGCAAATGTGACAGATCCATAGTCTCTGTATAATGACAAAAATCTAAGCAGAATGTGTGATATTGTTGATATCTTTTATAAAGCTTTAAAGGAGACAAATGTAAGCAATTCAGTGTCCCTAGCTAAGAAGAAAAATCTAAGCACAGCCAATGATGATGATGAGGTCTCTTCTAAATCTTTAAGGGAGATAAATGTGAGATTAGAGTATTTGTCTCAGGAGACAAGTTTGAGAAGCAGGAGACTCGAGCAAAAATCTCCATTCAATCTTAAAGTAACCCAATTTCTGTCTAGGATAAATTTTTTATGTTACAGAGATCTCACTTATAATTTTTCTTTCCTCTGGGATTTAATAGGGTCTATTGCACCAATTTAGTTCCAGAACTAACTGCACAGTACTAAAGTACTGGGACAATTTTG
Organism: Carassius auratus; assembly: GCF_003368295.1. NCBI lineage: Eukaryota > Metazoa > Chordata > Actinopteri > Cypriniformes > Cyprinidae > Carassius > Carassius auratus. The sequence continues at coordinate 16,616,842 of NC_039285.1, forward strand.
CAATAACTATTTCCCAGTATAATTTAGGGTTGCATTTGCACCGACAGTGTACTAGCAAATAACGTAAGCCAGTCAACAGTGATGTCATTTGTGCGTGCCGTTCAACAATGTTAACAAAGGAGAGTAATGTTAAAAACAGGAGGATGGAGGATGTTGGGATTTGTCGCTGTGTTTTTGGACATGGAATGACAATGTATATGTCTGCTGCCTATGTTGTACATACAACAACTGATTTTAGATGCTCTTCATTGGTGGCAACTTTGTTAACAGAAACTTAACACTTAACACACACAGATATATTAAATACTTTTTTCCCACTTCTTCTTAAAATGTGAAGTGGTGTCTGTCTCACACCACAACTCAAAGGTGCATTAGGTGGTTGTCACACTGTTGTTTAAGAGTTCAGAATGGTTCTCAGCACCTTGATATGGTTGATAATACTCAATTACAAAAATAAACCCACAACCATGTATCTAGAAATGATATTCTATTATCTAAATGTGTCAGAACATTTTTTATTTTTATTTTAGCGTATTTCATCATCTGCCATGCAAAATAAATAAATAAATAAAACAAAAATAAATAAATAATAATAAATCACTAATCTTATAAATAATAGCACAACTCTCCACAACAAGTCAGATGATTTGACAAGTAATATATATATATATTTTTTTTTTTTCATTTTCTTTTTATTCACTTTTGATTGACTGGTTGATTGATTTCCAAGTTTCCCCACATGATATTAGGGGATTTTATGTAGTTAGTATGTAGGCCACTCTTTAGGACTTGACACAAAAAGTTTCAAATGATTTTCAATTGCTTTTATGAACCTCAGAAGGTTACTGTATGTCTGCACTTCTCTAACCCAGAACAGATGCACTGTTATATCGACAGATATGTCAAAGGTAACCAATATCAACCATGTTATCCACAGGGATTTGGTGAAAGTGTTTAAATGTATCTCTTCAAATTTAGTAACAAGCTGAGGTTAGGGGACTTACTTTATCCCTAAATGCTTTTGCAATCATAGATATCTCAGAGTAACCCCAGATCTGAAATTGAATATGAGACATTCAGTATAGTTTCCATGTCCAGAATGTATTAATCTACAGAAGTATCTATATTACACTGACTTCTGTTAGTGCCCCCAGTGACTACAAATTCAAGCTTTTCAATGTGACCCATGGACAGGATATTACCATTAAAGTGGGAAATTTGTTTTTATCACAAGCAGTGAAGACTGCAGTGTAATGGAGGAGACGGCTTTCTGAGAAGCTTCTAACCAAGGTGCTAGCATCTGAGCTTGCTCTCTCATCAATAATTGACAACATCAAACCAATCAGAACAATTTGCTCCCCACAAAGCGAAGTGGTAGAGCAGGCTGGAGGTGCTTAATCATTAATGAGGCAATTATCTGAAACTGTTACACCTGGCCTGAGTCGTTTGCGGAGTGGCCGCTTGTCTGACGCTACACCAGAGGACTCTGGGATATCAACTGACAGGAGTCCTAGCAGGGTCATCTATTGACAAGAAGAGTGGCGCCTGATACCTCTGCAAAACATTTATCTTAACTCACTTCTATGCTTTTCTATAGATTTGAGAAGAGAGAAAATATTGCAGAGGAGATGGGGCACCTTGGTAGTGCCTTAAAATGATTCCAATTGAGGGACCATTTTTGTGGACAGACAAACCATTGATCGCAGGCGGATGTAACTGCACTCAAACATGTTAAAAAAAGGCCTTAAAACAACAAAGCAATCCTTTGATGCTCTGAGGTTTCAGAGGGAGATGCAAGTTCTGAGATGTCCTCTTGGAGAGGCTCATTGACTGTCCATATTGAAATATTTGATGGTTAATCAATTCTGCTTCCCTGTCAGCTTTTTTTTTAAAGTTCTTAAGAACCTTTTGAAAAACTAATCTTAAAGGGATAGTTCACCCCAAAATGAAAATTTGATGTTTACCTGCTTACCCCCAGGGCATTCAAGATGTAGGTGACTTTGTTTCTTCAGTAGAAAACAAACTGAGATATTTAACTCAAACCGTTGCAATCTGTTGGCATATAATGCAAGTGTATTGGAATCATTGCTAAAACATGTGATCCTAAGTATCCAGGAGTGCTCTTCACATGTGGCCAGTCACAAGATTGTCTGCTGTAAATAGAATTATTGGAATAATAAGAATAAATTCATATTTAATTTAATAATATGCAAATAATATCATGTTTATTATTTGATTATTTAAATTGCCTCAGAATCTCAGAATCACTGAGTTGGAAAAAGGATCACCCCACCCCCCACCTCCTAAAATGACTTGCAATCTCAATCAGGTGTAGCTAATGATCTTTTCTAAAACACACAAAGCCATTTGACTTATAACTGTAATCATCTGTGGTCATTTTGATTAGCTCAGCATGAAAATAGCTTTCCTGGAGCATTTCAGTCCTGGCTAGTGCAACTGAAGCAACCAATCAACTATGGGTGGCAGGGCATTGTCAAAGATCTCCAGGATAAAGTTGTGGACAGGCACAAGTCAGGAGATGGATACAAAACAATTTCCAGCAATACATAAGCATACAAATTACAGCAAAGTGTAACCGTTACCTTCAGTAGGTAGGTAAAAGATTGTCATGCATGTGGTGGGAGACAAACACCGACATTTTGGATTTGGACAGCAATACAATCACAGACTAATGCAATAAATGTTGCAAATCGCTTAAATCATCATGATAAATAATTACCATCCGAACTGGGCTGAATTATTTATTTTAATGTTTCTATGTGGAGTGATATCCACATTTTATGAGGTTAAGTCTGATAAAGGTTAGCATTGGACGCATTACTGTCCAGAGAGAAAAAAAAAAAAAAAAAAAATTAAAACCAATTAATGGTCCCTAACATTAACTGTTGGTAATTTACTCTCTGCCAAATGCATACATAAAAAAAAAGGTCTAATCATTTCATGCAAAAATAGCCGTTTTAGAATGAATAGCGTCTTTAGATCTAAATCAACTTTTTACTATTTATTATTAGACTTTTCATAACTTTGCTTCTTTTATTGCCTTTCTTGATTTACATGAATTTCAAAAGAATCTGCAATTATATTAAAATTGACTTTTTTCCCCCCATTTTTTCCTTCAAAATGTGATATTGGCAGTTGTGATGACATTGTGGACAGAAACAGAATGTTTAATGATCACTGGCTGCTCAGGTTTATGGCTCTCTTTGATGTGGATAGAATATAAATATGTTCTCCATAGAAAAGTGGCATCCCACTTTAGTCAGTGCTAAAATTAGTACCTATGTAATTTTGAATAGGTATTTATTACATTATACAACAAAAGCAAGAAAAATGTAGGCTGTGAAACATCAATATGTTTACTAACATATTAGTAAACAACTAATATGTTATTAGTTATAGACTTTCATTTCCAGTGTAAATTTTATGAGAGCCCTATTTTTATAGACTTTTTCAAGGGTCGTCTGACTGTTTTGGGCTGTGTGGCCACCTAGAGTATATTGTGTATACTGTAGGACCGCCCAGGAACTGCAGTCACACTAACATACTGTAGGTTCAGATCCAGATCATTCTTACTGGTGCATTTGTATCCATGGTTTTGTATCTATCCGCAAACATAATCATATTTTAAAGTTGATTTACAAAAAGTTTTAGGGAAAAAATAAGTAATTGGTCACTGTTGAAAGGGGTAGTCCCTGCATCACCATGAACGGATGCACCACACCTCCAATGCAAATAGACAGTTGCGGGCACTCTGGTAGAACACATGACCGAAAAAAGAAAGAAAGAAAAAAAAAAAAAAAAAACTTTGCTGCTTTCTCTTGGTGTAGCTTTAACTCTGCTCTGTTTGAGACTTTCTTCTAATTCCTTTGTTTCAATGAACTTAAACATACCAGCTGCCCTTGTGCATGAAGAGAAAAATAATGCAACATTCTGTGTTTGTGTGTGCGTTAATGTGCAGTGCCCAAAATGTATTTGGACATGTGTATTGTAGTCGTACTGCAGTATGGAGACATTATGGCAAGTTTCAAGAAAAGCTGTTTGGGAAAGGAGGAACCCTGCAATATTTTCTTCCTGCTTTTGTGGTTTTTAAAAGTGAGGCTCTTGAGACATCTACTTCTGTTCCTTATCCACACAGCCTGTGACTGCTGCTTTTAGAGACAGATTGCTCAATCAAATCCTGATATTAATAGAATTCCCCATGTTAAGTGCTGGTTTGCCTTTGCAGTCCATCCATACAATGACTGTATATAATATTTTGTTGAACATTGTTGAATTATGTATAGTCATTCATTTGTGAAAATAAATCAGCTTGATCACATTTTAAGGATGAGTTCAAACGTTTCTTGGTCACACTTTATATATTTCATAATGAAACTAAGTTAACTTCAATTTCCCATGGTAGATTCTAGTAAATGTGTCAGTGGACATATGAGTCACATTCGATTCAGCTGCAATCCGACTGTCTGTATCTTTATGTGAAATGCAATTCTCATCAAGGAAACACTCATGTCACGTTAATGTAGTTTCATAACCTTATGTATAAATGTATGAACTACACTGAATTTTAGCTGAGTACGCTGTAAAAATGTGCCATTGTTACTTTTATGAGCTACCCCAAAATATATTGGTGATGTGCAAGCTAATAATGAATTTAACTGTTTTGTTTTTTTATAAAGGTTTTTTTTTTTTTTTTTTTTTTTTCAGAAGTCAGTGGCTATGACTATGCTCTTTTAGAAAATATCTTAATTGTTTATAATTTATTTGTAGTTATTAACAATAGTTATTTTTATTAATAATGAAAATATTTTATAATAGGTTTATCTTAGTATAGTTTGCCTTGGCACTTTAAGTTTGTTTTTAGTGTCTTTTTTTATCTGACATATGGAATATGCCACAGATATTCTACAAACTAAAATCTGTTAACCTTTCAAAATCAATTAGGACTTAATTAATTAAGAATTAGGTATCACAGATCCAAAGATAAAAAGAAAATGCAGGGATTTCAGCGGCTAAACTAGTAGAACATGGCACTAAATACAACCGAGGCCATAGGTTTTATTTCCATATACCAAATGAGTAAAATAGATGTAAATTTGCAATAATAAAGAATAGTGCACTCTTACTCAGGTGAATCTGTTCACCATGCTTGAAACATACACCACCAAAGCAACAGCAGGAAAAAAAGAGACCAAAAATACACAGCAAGGACTTTATGAAGACAAAAAAGACAGCTCGACAGATAAAGAAGCAAAAGACAAAAAAGTGTGTGTGTTAGGGTAACCCTTGAAGAGGAGACAGCAGTGTGTGGCTGTAATGAAACATTTATAATATGTCTCGCTCTGCTCTGCTGAGCTCACTGATCACTGACTGTAACTGCACTGGCAGGGCGAGAGGCAAGGGCAGTGTGAACATGTCTGTTAGCGTTCATTGGAGGAAAGAGACAGCGTGAGTCTCTCAGAAACAACCTATGTCAAGAAACACTGTCTGACATGCAATCCTGACCTCAGTGGTCAAAAAGCGAAACCCAGAAAAGGTCTACTGACAGTAAGAGTTAGAGTAAAAACATCCAGTAAATGACAATCAAACAAAATGAGACACATTCTGTCTTAGTAGGAGAATTTCTAAATGTAGGTCACAATGTTGTTATAATTATTGTTTTTATCATTATTACTGGTACATTCTAAAATAAATGTTTTAATGTACATCACATTTTACACAGAAGGTTTTAAAACACTTTATACAACGGTTCTTTCTGGTTTTTGAATCTGATTGGCTGAGAGCATTTTCCAGGCCTTTGATATTCTAGCGACGACAGAACTCCGTTTCACTTTTTGTATCACTCTGCTTGCAGTTTTTCTCAAAGCGAGTGTCATGGCAGACATCTCAATTGTATACATATCTATGTGTGTTTCCATTTATGCAAGTGTGTATTCTTTATGTGTGTGTGTCAGCCAATCAGTTTCAAGCATTGTATAAAGTTAGACTGAAAAAAAGAGAAGAAATTACATAATATATATTTAATTCAAAAATAAATCACAATATATATATTATATATATTTCATTTTGTTATCACCCAGCCCACCATAACAGTAAAATATGATTCACAGTTATGCTTTAGGGGTTACTAAAAAAGAAATAATAATAATAATATATATATATATAAAAAAATAGTGTTTGTTTTTGTTTAAGTGTTATGTTAACAAATGTAGGAGGTGGTGTTTCATGTGGTTAGATGGGGTTAAATCTTGAGTTCTATTTCGTTATTTATGCACTAGGGGCTTTTTTCTGGATCTTTAGAAACTGAAAGGCTTTTTACTAATCAGTGCTTCAGCATTTCTCCTAATTACCTGCTCCACAATCAACTCAGGAACAGTTTACCTGTGTAATTACATGGTATTATACCGCAGCACTAATCACACTGGTAAGAGTGTTGAGTGAACAACAATCTGAATTCTAGTCAAAAGGATACACACATGCAGAAGCATGACTATTCTGTGCTCTCTCTTGCTGACTGCAGCCATCTGGACTCAATAACGTTTTTCTTTCTAAATTAACAGCTGTCAGAATGGAAAAAAAAAGTAGAAAAGAAAAACTGGGCTTTCACTTTTCATGTTAAGATGAATTTAGATCTGTCATAGTGACATTTGCTAATACACACTTCCCTATTACTACTTAGTACAGTCAGGGTTAATCAATCAATCAGTCAATACAATAAAATGTTGTGGCAAGCCCCCCATCACCACATTTTCTTCTGATTTGTATTGTGAAATTAGACAAAGTGGGCAGACAATTGTGACAAAAGTTAGAGTTTTTGATAATATATATATATATATATATATATATATATATATATATATATATATATATATATATATTATTATTATTATTATTTTAATCAACTCCAGCACTTTCCTGTAAAAAAGCTTTTCCTTATACTCGTTTTCTGTTGTCTGCAGAGTTGTTTCTCTCAGTCAGTCTGTCCGTGGACTGTTTTGCTGTGGACGGTTAACATCAGTCAAACAGTGAACACCAGTGAAATAAGTGGAGAGAGTTGTGCTAACAGCCATCTGTTCCTCCATCAAACACTCATCTTGAGCGCTTCTCTTTCTGTTTCTAAGTTATTGCTGTTTGCTTAGAGTAATTCAGTGATTCTTTAAATAATATTTAAAGGAAAAGAATGCAAGTTTTAAGGGTGTCTCTCTTCATTAGCTTTGTGGCTTTAAACTCTTTTAAAATGCACGTATCAAAATTGGTTACAAACACACACACACACACATATACATATATATATATATATATGTAGTTTTTCCTTTAAAAAAAAAAAAGAAAAAAAGAAAGAAAGAAAATCACATAATAGTTAACATATATAACATGGAAAAAGCTAAATTGCCCCATGTTTCAAAAAAGCTGATCTTGAGTTCTTGAACCTGGATTTGGTATTTTGATACATAATAATAAAATCGTAATAAAAAACATATGCTTGACCTCTCAGCACAGCGTTCAAGTGGGGCATTTTGATTCAAAGCCAAACGCTTCACTCACTGCCTCTCTGTTTCACCATCAAGAGGTGATATCAGAACAGACGCTGCTTTGACACAGTAAAGTGTTCAGCAAACAAATGCACATCCATGCTCTGCCAGAGCAGAACGGCGTGTTAAACTGTAGCTGTATCACGGTGTGTGTGCATGTGTCATTACGGTTATATATTATTGGCTTGTCAGTCACCTCTACTCTCTTTCTCTCTCACACCATCTATCCAAATCTGGTGATTGGCGGGTAATTATCTAACTGTCGATGCTCTCTTCTATCTCACACATCTACAGCCAACGCGTGACAGAGTCAGCCAAAACCAAGCGCATACGGGGGCACAGATGCATGGAAGTGCATGCACATGTGAAACCACAGGCCATTTCAGCAACATAATACAGCCTCAAAGGAGAATTTTCCATAAACTGCACACTTAGAGGCATGGTGGGAATGGTGGTCATACTGACACAGCAATAAAGAATAAACTGAATGTGCCTGTGGCCACAAGAGGGCTAAGATTATATTGCTGATAACATGATTGTCCACAAGTGCTTATTTCTGTCTGCGGTCATAATTAATGTCATTTCAGCGTCAGTTGAGTGGTTGCCCTGCCTCTGCTAATGGACCAAAATAGAGAGCAGAACATGAAATTCAGCATGAAGAGTGTGAACGGGTCTGTGTACAGAACGGAAGGCTTACAGACTGTGATATACAGTAATGTTTTAGTGTTAAATGTTTTGGCGAACAGAATTGGTCTGTTATGGCCTAGAGAATATTTCGATTTAAAGAACGCTAGTGCAACTTGGAAATTATAGACAATTTTCTTAAAAATAATAATAATAATAAAAAAAGATTAATTTAAAATCACAAAAAGATTTTATTTGAAGACATTAAATTATACATTGATTATATGTAAATTCTGTTTAAAAAAGTGTCCCAGTATACACCTCTGTGGTTGAGAGAATGTCTAATTTCATAAGTTTATTTGATGACATTTTTAATGACTTTGCATCAGCAAAGTTGAATAACTTAAATTATAAATAATATCTGAACAATTTTTTTTAATACTTACCATTTTACATATGAAACCCTGAACAACTAATTCCAGAAAAAGCTAATTTCAGAAAAGCTTCAAACCTTTAAATTTAAGTGACGCAGTGAACACACACACACACACACACACACACACACACACACACACAGAGGGTGGAGAGAGCGCAGATAGACTAAAAGATAAAGGTTTTCTATAAACTGTCTCTCAGCAGAGAAATGCAAACGAGCCAATCTGTTTGTCTGTTTATGTGAGTGCAGAACAGAAGCCGTCTGGAGCAGAGAGAGGACCTGCCACCCCAGTCTGTCATATGGAAGCTACTCTGCCACAAATGGATACCTAATGACTCGATTTATACCAAACGATTCACCAGTCCTCCTAATGATCCTTCCCATATGCACTTCAAACACAGCCACACACACACACACATACACATACACACACAGTCCTTATGTCCCCAGGAAAGACAGGGATATGTGTGTCTGTGTACGCTTTTTTGTCATGTAAGATTGTCAAGTACAATTTTATGTGAGAAGCTTTTCTAGAATTTGCTTTTCTGGAATCAGTTGGTGTTATGCGTTTCATATGTAAAATTGTATAATGTACTGTGTAATGTTTAATGGATTTATATCCCCCAAATACAACTACAACTACAATTAAATTTAACTTCGGATTTAAGTTTGTGAAGTTTATTGCCCGTTATTGTTAGGGAACTAAAGAAACTAAGTATAATTTGTGGCTTGTCCAGAGCTTTGGTTTATAGGAAATGAAAGGAGAAGTAAAGGAAACTACATAAATAGATTTGGGAAGAAGAAGTTATGCAGATTACCAGCATTAAAATTTTATACTCAAATTCAACACATATGATTTTGACAGGGTACATTGATTTCCCTTCTATGCAAAAACCTGCAGTCTTCATTACTATTATTGACATGACAAGTCCTAAAAAAAAAAAGAAAATAAATAAAAAACTGTTGCTAAGGTCATCCAACTCCCAGAAATTCAACCATTGCACAATTTTTTTTGAGGCCTGACAGGTTCTTGGATAGGCCTTCGAGTGGAAGAAAGTAAGGACGACATATATTTAATATGAGATAAATAAAAAATCAAATAAAAGACACAGAAAGGAATATTAGGAATTATAAAAAGAGTTGACAAATTTAAGAAAATCATAACTAGGCACAATTTAGATTTTTCTATGAAACAAAGTAAGCATTTAAGTATGTAGATCAAAAGGTTTTAAAGAGAATGATAAAGAATTTATCCATCTGCACTATTCTTTAATTATTGGTCTGTGTAAACGTACTGTACTAAGAAGTGCGTTGCTGCTTTTTCAGCATCTCACTTTTTTTTCCTCACATTTTATTTTGAGGCTGTGCTATTTTATTTACGTTTTTACATATATACTGTACATACATAAAGATCATTCATGTCTTATTTAATACTTTTCAGATGAACCACTTTAATTTTTCTTCAGTTAAATGCTTGTGGGACTTAAAGAGAGTTTTTAAAACACCGAGAATATGAGCTGTCATCATTGGCTGCTGTCCATGTCGTTTCCTTTAAGTGAATGAACTGAAGCTTCAGCATAGATCAGCTCAGCACTAGTACTGCACCTCCCTGCATTCATAATTCACTCTGCAAACATTAACATACAGAGCCGAGCAGGCCATGCAAAACTGTGCAGTTTGCATTTAGATTTATGACGGAAGAAGAGAACTAAATTAATGGCAGCATTATTCAGAGGATTTCTGACTCTGTAGATTTGTGATTATTATTTTGTTTCAGGATGCGTAATGAGTTTGAACAATGCTGTTAATGGGATTATTGGCAGGCCACCAGCATTTGCTTCCTTATGTGAGGCTGATAGCATTTTTTTTTTAACAATAAATCACTCAAGTGTAAACAGCAATATTCAGACGTATGTTATTAAAAGTGTTAGAACAACAATATCAAATTAATGTTTGGGTTATTTGATGGATTGATCATAGTGCGTTATGGTGGCTCTGAGCAGAGTGATTTAATCTATTTTGATATTGATGCATATTAGCATATGAATTGGAACAAGAATGATAGAGTGTGACTGACTACATTGTAGAATTAGATTAAGCTACAGTATGTATTAATCTGTTCTGTTTCTTTCATTTTAAAGTGTAGAACGTTCACCTAATAGTACATATATGCACGATTTGTGTGGAGATATAAACTACATAAAATTAAATATTTTTAAGTAAATGCACATAGTTCATATACAGTTCACACATGCATTTACAATATCTAAATACAGTGGCTAATATGTTTTTCTGTTGATGGATGCGCATTCTGGCTTCCCAGATGTTACAACAACAGCGATGAGAAAAAAAAAAGAGGGGAAAAAAACAAAAAACAACCCTGGACAAATCATTCACTTTTGTTCAACGCGTATCCCGTATTCTGAAATATGAGCAGTCATTTATTCCGTCATCACCTGGGTGCTGATAGCGTGCATGCACAGATTAGATCTGAACAGCACACGTTAATATGTGTTTAAACTAAACTCATTTAAGCTTTGTCAGTTTCAAGTGAGAAGATTTGTGCGTGCGCTCATCCGAAGCGTGGAAACCCGCGCCTCAGAATGCACGCAAATATTATGCTCTCTCTTAAGTATTGTGTTTAAATGGACAAATTCAGACAAAAAATTATGTCAAAATGCCCGTCTTGGTAAATATCCTACAGCAAACATAGCCGGCTGAACGTAGGTCTACTGTAGGCTATCAGTGCATTCGAACAGCAACAACAAAGAAACCACTCACTGCTCTTGATTAAAAAGCTTTTGTAACTTTAATAAAGAATAATCTTTCATTTATACAGTCCAATATGCAATGCTGTTTTACATTTGATTACTTTTTCTGTACATAAAAAAATATACTAGCACTACCTAAAAAAACAAGAAAATTAAAAATCACTGTTTATTGTTTGTATCTTTACTCTATTGTGTTTATTTGTGCTGTTGCTTGTAGTTGGATAGAATATTCTTCTTCTTTTTTTTTTATTAGAAAGTATAGTTTTTCCATAAACATAGCACATACAGGAACTGTACCGAAACCGTGAAACAAACCGAACCGTGAAAAAGTTGAACGTGCCACTCCGAATAAATATCACTACTTATAAGTCTATAGACAAGAAAAAATATATAAAACCAAGTGTAATCTATCTAGCAGATGCATTACCTTTACGTTCTTGTCATCTAATGCAGTGACAACTGAGACTGTATGATGTTTTAATATCACTGTGGTCACTGTTTTAATATAATAATAATAATAATAATAATAATAATAATAATAATAATATATATATATATATATATATATATATATATATATATATATATATATATATATATATATATATATATATATTAAGTTTATAATATAATATATATAATATATTAAAGTTTATTAAGTTTATAATATAATTTAAAATACATACAGGTGATATCTGTTAGATAATACACAAATAAATAACCCATTTACATGTGGACTGATTTGCAATTAGGTTTGCATTTGTGTAGTTGTACTTTTGAACATTTTTGAACGGTAACCCATGTGAAAAAGTACACTTTTATAAAGTAAATCCTAATAAAACAAACATGAAAATGTAGGCTGTTTATTTCATTCAAATCATTATCTAAATGTTCAACTTAAACTACACTACAAGTGCATAAAAAAAAAAAAAAAAAATCATAAAATAAAAAATTCCCTAAGAATGCATTTACATGAACATAAAGACTGCTGTATGTCAAATCACAAACAAAAGAACGGACAAAATATATTTGACTATTTTATGTATTTTTAACCAACTTATATAACCACAATGAATCAGAGATACAGAATATGAGAGATCCCTTGAAATATGAAACAATCTGAAATAGAAAATCTTAAAATGATTTTGCTTGCATTCTCTCTGCACTCCTGGTAAAGCAATCACCAGTGAGAGTCACTTTTACTGGCAGGTGTGTTTTTAACGGCGTCAATCTGCTGTATGTTGTGAATGCTGTACTTTACATTTCTCTGCAATAGTGATGGTGAATTACGCTCCGCTCACAGCCGTGACACTATTGAGATTCCAATTGAGTTTTCCCGTGCCGCACGTACGACTGACTGTTCAGTAACAGATGCAGTACTACGAGAGCTGTTACCAGCTTGCCTGAGTGCTCATGTCAGCAAACATACACACCGCAACGGGCGCAGGGGTGGAGAAAGAAGAACAAGATGGAAGTAAATGGAAGGGGGTTTCTGAAAATTATGCCCACTGGGAGACATCACAACTGATATTCCACTGGTGCCTTTCTCTGAAAATTGGCCTTCTTGGCCCCCAGCCTTGTGTACAGCCGTGGAGCCATATTGGGCGTTTCTGCATGGAGGGGTCCGAGCAGCTGCGTTCAGCAGAAAAATAAATGAACAAAAACATAATCACATTGACAAAAAACACATTTTTTTCTGTGCTAAGAACTTTTTTTTGTTGCCATCTGCAAAATCAGGCGCAAGTTGTGCCGTACTGGCATCAGTGTATCATAAGAGGCCAAAACTCAAGTATCGAGCACATATATGAAGCACTGAAGTGCAATAAAAGATGCACTTTAGGTTGTTAAGGTTTTGCAAAACACGCAACTTGTTAGACACTCGACTGTTTGACGGATATTATGCAAATAGCAGTGAGACGTGTTGTTAAAGGGCGATGCTCAAAGTGCAAACAGTTTCTGTACCATCAAAGGCTGCTTGTGTGCAAACAAGTGCCACTTAGAGTTCCCCAGAAATGTGCTGCCGGTAACAGAGGTGTTTGATTACACAACTGTGTCATGATAAGAGATGTCTGATGCTTGAGTGAGTTAAGCAGCTGTTCATTTGAAGATATTGTGTCATATTTGTTCAGAGCAGATCTGAACTTAGTACGGATATATCAGACGTCTATGAATGCAAATCATTGCTTAATTACAACATATCATTTAGTTTTTAGTAGGCACTTTAGACAAACTATTTTATGAAAATAAAATGCAACTTCCACAATACATGTGTACACTTATTCCATAAAAAAATATATGAATTTAGTTTCATTATTTTACAATAATAACGTGATAACACCTTTCTTTGCAAAGTAACTATAACTATGTACATTGTTGTACTAGGTGTGCATTTTAAATTGTTTGTCCCCATTTTGAAAAAATCTGATTAATTAGCACACACACACACACACAAAAAAAAAAAAAAAAAAAAAAAAAAATTTGGGTGACATTTTTCATGAAATGTAAAAATGTACTATTTTCAAATAAACTATTGCTATTGAAATGTGTTATCATTTCATATAAATGCCATATATAATACATAGTATACAGACACAAAGTATTTAAAATATTAAGACTGAATTGCTAATCAAATATTGAACATTTATGTATGCATATATTAATTTAATTTAATTTTAATTACAATATGCACCACCTGACTGTAATAGACATTATTTTTCTGTTTTGTAGAGCTGCTTTATGGTAACATACAGTACATAAGTTAATTTTAGACTGTGTCCTATCATGGCAGGTTCAATTTACATGCACAAATAAGAAAAAAATAAATATCCTAAAGGTGACCTGCTGGATTTCATTTCTGAAGTTTGATCTGTCCATGTAAAAGTGTCCCAAATGGTCAGGTCCGATACCAAACACCTTTCAGGGGGCGATCAGCGGACGTGAGTGCTCGTCCTGTTTATCTTTCCAACCTTGTGTGACTTGGTCTGCGACCTCTACTTCAGGACAATGCGAATTCACTAAGTACATAACTAAATCAATCTGTGCAAACACTCAAAATAGTAATGACTTGTTTAATGGCTTGAGATTAAATGTAATATATTACGGTATGCATTTGTAATTTACAAAAAAATGGACAGTTAATATGCATTGACCTAGTCTGGGATTTCTGCTGTTTTTCTACTATAATTTAGTTTCACTTTTTATTATGGTCATTTTTTAGATATTTGTTATTGTCGTCTTATTATGAGCAGTTGTGGAGAAGTTCTACGGTCTGTAATATCCTGACACGCAAACAAACACACATCTCATTTGGTTGTTCCTGTGTGAAATGTGTTAAATACGGCACTGGATTTGAAAAATCACCACAAAATATTTATTTATTTAAAAGGATAGTTAATTAAAAGAGAAATAGTTAATTAACATGAACTTAACAAACATATACTGTATGTTTGGTGTCAGATTAAAAATCTACCATTGGAACACTCCTTTAGCAAGATTGTTGCCCTTTAAAGTGGAAAAGTGGAAAACAAAGAAACACCACATGAAATAAAACGTTTCATTCTTTCATAATCATTGTAATGCCAGCATATTAATCAATAAAATGTTAATAATTTTCAAACTGAAATACCATTCACATTAGATGTTGTAAAGCACAAAACATCCCTATATGTGTTTATGTATGTATGTATTTTAAAGCAAGTGTGTGCCCGTGCTCTTCTAGGACACTTTACATTCCCTTGAGCGCTTTGAATTTAAAAGTAATTCCTCAGTGACTGTTTACTGAGCTTCAGCAGCTCTGTGCATTCTCACAGTCTAACCGATCAGGGCCAGGTTTAGACCGCTTGTTTAGCTTCCCAAGAGTCATCCCCCACCCACACATACACATACTGAATACACACATATTTTCCTGCTAGAGTAAGCCTGACAGCGAAGAACAGGCAGGCAGGCAGGCAGGCAGGCAGCTTGACTTTGATTCGACCCTGGACTGGGAATATCTGTACAGCATAATTTAACAAATGAATTTTCAGCAAATTTACCTTATATGCAATATCATAATTACTATTGTCTTTGGAACGCTGTTAAACTTAATGTTTAGGAACATGAAAGTGTTCTCCTTGTTAGTGTCAGTTTATTTAATACATTTTATATTATCTCTAAGTACCTTTTTTTTTTTTTTTTTTTTTTTTTTTTTTTACAAATATAACATTTTTAGGTAACATTTTATTTTAAGGTGGGCTTGAATTTTGCATGTACTTACTATACTAATAACTATGCATAATTACATGCAAGTAAGCCTAACCCTAACCCTAACTATACAGTAAGTACATGTAGGTAATTAATAATACTCAGTACTTAAATGTAAAACAAGGACACATTAAAATTAAGTTTAACCCATTTTTATATAACATGGTATGTGTGTCCTAGCTGAGAATATGGTGAATCTGGTGAAAATCGAAAGCAAAATTTTTACTAAATAATGACTGCATTTGATCTGTTGCTGTTATGGTGTTATTACATTTATATTAATTTTTATGGTGTTTTGTTTTTGGAGTTTATAGAGCTTTAGGGTTTTGTTGCATGGAAAAGAGCAGCTTAGACACTATGCTGCTGAGGTTCTGAGTGACATGAGGGTGAGTAAATGATGGCAGCTCGTTCAGATTTTTCCTTTAATCCTGAGAAGAGGCCTGGGCCTCTGTGAGAGTGTGTTTGGATGTGTTCTCTCATGTAAAGGTGAGCTCCTCTCACGGGGGATGACAGCTGTGAAATTACTATGGGAAGTGCAGTAAACCGCCTTCATTTCCCCTCATACATTTACATGCCCTCGCTAGCATCAGATGCCAGATCACCAGAGCTCACATACCAAACATGCCAAGGGTGTTATGCATGACAAAGACTCCTGGTGAAGTCTTCAAAAACCTAGAAAGAGAATTTATTATCTTTTTCATTTTGTTGACTAGACTTATTGGTTGAATGAATAAACTCCTAAAGTTTAGCACATAACTTGTAGCTTTGTGGTAGATTTGTAATATGAAAGTATAGATGCTTAAATACTTGGCATCATGGCCGTAGCCAGCTATGAGGTCAAGGTAAATTTTTCATTCAAAATTAAAAATTTGTTCTCTGAATGACTAATTTGATGTTTAAAACTCCTTATATGAGTGTCTGCGTTTATAATTCAGTTTAGACGATTTGTAAGAATGTTTAGCGTCTGTAGTATAATGTGCAGTGTACATTTTTCTCGCTAGTTTATGGACATTGCAGGCCTGATTCTATATAGACATAGAGAAACTAGGTGGTCCCCTACAGTGCCAATGAGTGCAAGCACTTGCACTACATTTTAGCAGGGTGTCATTGACTTCAACTGGGTTTTCAGTTTTTTTTTTTCTCAATTTTAATTTAGTTTTTTATAAATATTCATTTTTTTAAATATTTGTTATTGTTTTCTTATTATGAACTATTGTGAAGAGGTTCTACAGACTGTAATATCCTGACATGCAAACAAACACATCTAATTTGGTTGTTTCTGTGTGCATAAAATATTTTGTATTCTAATAATATAAACTTATTTTTTAGTTTTTTTTTTTTTTTTTTGTATTTGGTGATCTCTGTTTTTTTTTTTCTTCCTTCTGGTTCCTTCTTGTTTGTAAAGCACTTTGAACTGCACTAACTTGTTTGTAAAAGTGCTATATCAGTTTAAATTAGCTTGTTTGAAACCAGGTGAATTATCCCTTTAACTAAAACAAAGTGTTATATTAATAGCTTTGTTATTATTTTTTGTCAGTTCTTTTTAATAAAATGAATAATAATGCAAATATAATACAATGTAAATGTGAGAAATGTTGTGAAAGAATGTTGGAGTAATTTCCGGTAAGTGTAAATATGTACAGAATAGGAAAATAATAATAATAATAATAAATCATACTGGCTTCAGAAGGTTGAGGCTTCAGTTAATGATAAGTCAGTGTATGAAAGTGAAAATAATAATAATAATAATAATAATATTCACAAACTAAACACCACTACTGCCAATGTATCTGCAATAGCGGGTCACTGCCATTGCTTAGGCCCCAGGGCAGCATCTATAAGATTTCACTTATATTTAGGCTGGTAAACTGGTGAAATGTTTACTGCTACCTTGAATGAAATGCAATACTGTTATCATAAACCAAGCGGATGTTCATCGAGGATGTGCAGCAAAGCCCATATCTCTGTGTGTGTATGCAAACAAACATCAACCAAAATAAATAAATATAATAAACAAATAAATAAAAAGCATATGACAAAGCATTTCTTCATTTGACAAAAATCATTTCAGTAGACTTTTTGCTTTAAATGAATGGTTGTTTTCATGGTGTAAAGAACAGAAACTGCTATTTGTTAATAATTGGAATCTTTTCTGGGAGCGTCCTAAGACAATTATCAGATAACTATTATGATGAGTTTTGTTCCACCCGCTTAAATGATAAAAGTACTTGCGCTGTAAAAACTATTGAAACTGTGTCTGTTCCCCGAATAGTGAGGTCAAAATATAATGTAGGATCTAGAAAAAATCTTATCGTAATAAAACCAGAAAAATGTAAAGTAAATGAACAAAAACAATTTTTTAAGTTTGGGCTCATAAATATTAGATCACTCACACCAAAAGCAGTTATTGTAAATGAAATTATCACAGATAATAGTTTTGATGTACTCTG
This sequence comes from Carassius auratus, assembly GCF_003368295.1. Lineage (NCBI taxonomy): Eukaryota > Metazoa > Chordata > Actinopteri > Cypriniformes > Cyprinidae > Carassius > Carassius auratus. The sequence continues at coordinate 16,634,915 of NC_039285.1, forward strand.
CTTGACTGAAACCTGGCTAAAACCAAATGATTATTTTGGTCTAAATGAGTCTACTCCACCAAACTACTGTTATAAGCATGAGCCCCGTCAGACTGGTCGTGGCGGAGGTGTTGTAACAATATATAGTGATATTCTCAATGTTACCCAGAAAACAGGATACAGGTTTAACTCTTTTGAAATACTTCTGCTAAAAGTTACACTGTCAGACATGCAAGAGAAATCTAATGTATCTCTTGCTCTGGCTACTATGTATAGACCACCAGGGCCGTATACAGAATTCCTAAAAGAATTTGCAGATTTCCTCTCAGACCTTCTAGTTACAGTTGACAAGGCGCTAATCATGGGAGATTTTAATATTCACGTTGATAATGCAAATGATACATTAGGACTTGCGTTTGCTGACCTAATAAACTCCTTTGGAGTCAAGCAAAATGTCACCGGGCCCACTCATCATTTTAATCATACACTAGATTTAATTATATTGCATGGAATCGATCTTACTGCTATATATATTGTACTTCAAAGTGATGATATTACAGACCATTTCCTTGTATCGTGCATGCTGCGTATAACTGATATTAACTATTTGTCTCAGGGATACCGTCTGGGCAGTACTATTGTTCCAGACACCAAAGAAAGATTCGCAAATAACCTGCCTGATCTATCTCAACTGCTATTTTTACCCAAAAATACACATGAATTAGACGAAATTACTGACAACTTGGGCACTATTTTCTCTAATACATTAGAAGCTGTTGCCCCCATCAAATTGAAAAAGGTTAGAGAAAAATGTACTGTACCATTGTATAACAGTAATACTCACTCTCTCAAGAAAGTAACTCGTAGTCTTGAACGCAAATGGAGAAAAACTAACTTAGAAGTTTTTAGAATTGCATGGAAAAACAGTATGTCCAGCTATAGACAGGCTCTAAAAACTGCCAGGGCTGAGCATATCCACAAACTCATTGAAAATAACCAAAACAATCCAAGGTTTTTATTTAGCACAGTGGTTAAGTTAACAAATTACCAGACACCACCTGATTCAAATATTCCACCAACGTTAAATAGTAATGACTTTATGAATTTCTTCACTGATAAAATAGATAACATTAGAAATACAATAGCGAATGTAGATTCTACAGCATCTGTAGTTTCATCCATCGCACCCAAAGATAAACTGCAGTGTTTTACAACCATAGGACAGGAAGAGCTAAGTAAACTTATCACTGTATCTAAACCAACAACATGTTTATTAGATCCTGTACCCACTAAATTACTGAAAGAGCTGTTACCTGTAGCCGAAGAACCGCTTCTCAATATCATTAACTCGTCGTTATCTTTAGGTTCATGTCCCAAAACCATTCAAGCTGGCGGTTATCAAGCCTCTTATTAAGAAACCAAAACTAGATCCTAGTGTACTGGCAAATTATAGGCCTATTTCAAATCTTCCATTTATGTCTACAATTTTAGAAAAAGTTGTGTCTGCTCAATTGAGCACCTTCCTGCATAAAAATGATCTGTATGAAGAATTTCAGTCAGGTTTTAGGCCCCACCATAGCACAGAAACTGCACTTGTGAAAATTACAAATTACCTGTTCCTTGCGTCAGATCAAGACTGCATCTCATTTCTAGTCTTACTTGATCTTAGTGCTGCGTTCGACGGCATAGATCATGACATACTCATAGATTGATTACAAAACTATACAGGTATTCAAGGGCAGGCTTTAAGATGGTTTAGATCCTACCTGTCCGATCACTACCATTTTGTTTACTTAAATGGGGTGTCATCTCATTTATCATCAGTAAAATATGGAGTGCCACAAGGATCCGTCCTAGGTCCCCTTCTATTTCCAATATACATGTTGCCCCTTGGTAATATTATAAGAAAATACGGAATTAGCTTCCACTGTTATGCTGATGATACTCAGCTATATATCTCAACGAGACCAGATGAAACTTCCCAATTATCTAAGCTAACAGAGTGTGATAAAAATGTAAAAGATTGGATGACAAATAATTTTCTCCTATTAAATTCGGATAAGACAGAGATATTAATTATTGGACCAAAAAACACTACACAGAATATTGTAGATTACAATCTGCTACTAGACGGCTGTACTGTTACTTCCTCTACAGTCAGAAATCTGGGTGTTATATTAGACAGCAATTTGTCTTTTGAAAATCATATTTCCAATGTTACAAAAACTGCATTCTTCCATCTTAGAAACATTGCCAAGCTACGAAACATGTTTCTGATGCAGAAAAGCTAGTTCATGCATTTATGACCTCTAGACTGGACTATTGTAATGTACTTCTAGGTGGTTGTCCTGCTTCGTCAATAAACAAGCTACAGGTAGTCCAAAATGCAGCAGCTAGAGTCCTTACGAGGTCAAGAAAATATGATCATATTATCCCAATTTCACAGTCTCTGCACTGGCTAACTATTAAGTTCCGTATCAGTTTTCAAATTATCATCACTTACCTATAAGGCCCTAAATGGTTTAGCTCCTGCGTACCTAACTAGCCTTCTACCACGCTACAACCCATCACACACCCGATGTAAAAAAAAGGTCACAAAACGCTGGACTTTTGGTAGTTCCTAGGATAGCAAAGTCCACTAAAGGAGGGAGAGCTTTCTCACATTTGGCTCCCAAACTCTAGAATAGCCTTCCTGATAATGTTCGGGGTTCTGACACACTCTCTCTGTTTAAATCTAGATTAAAAACACATCTCTTTCGCCAAGCATACGAATAATGTATCTTTTAAATTGTGAGTGTAGTTGCATCTGATCAAATGTGCATTTTTATTCATTAGCTTGGGTTAAATTAATTTTACTTTGTTGGATCAGCAGCTATGCTAATGATGTCTCTATTTTGTTTCTATGTTTTGCCACGGGATTTACATAATAACTATTAATTAATAATATTGATAGTTCATCGTCTGGCTGGCTACATCTTGTATTATTATTATTATTATTATTATTTTTTCTAAAATCCTGTCAAACTTGCACAAACTACTAGCTACTATTAAATATTGTAGAAACATAATTTTCTGTAAAGTTGTTTTGTAACGATTTGTATTGTAAAAAGCGCTATACAAATAGACTTGAATTGAATTCTTCCTAAGATTAATTCATGATGAAAGCACATGCATGCAGTGTTTGAGACATACAAACATGTTACTGAATATCTTGCTCAAAAGGTTTATAACTTTAAGGGGATACTCCACCCTGAACATTTTGTCATTCCAAACCCATTTTGTCATTCCAAACCCATAAAAGCTTTGTTCGTCTTCAGAACTGCCGAGTAGAATACACTGTCAAGTCCAGAAAAGTATGAAAATCATCATCAGAATAGTCCATCTGCCATCAGTCGTTCAACTGTAACATTGAACGATGAGAAATCTTTTTTGTACAAGAAGATAACAAAAATAACGACTTTATTCAACAATTCCTCTCCTCTGTCTCTCCCCACATCACCATAGCCCCATTTTGGAGAATATGAGCTGGACACAGGTGGCGTACGCTCTGGCAGATGGACTATTCTGATGATGCTTTTCATACTTTTCTGGACCTTGAAAGTGTATTTTACTTGGCAGTCTTTGGGTCAGTCAAAAGTCTCCCGGTTTTCATCCAAAATATCTTGACACTTTCGCACGTGAGTATAAAATATTCTAGCTGAGCCCCTGGTGTAAGTTTTTTTAGGCGACCGTTATTTTAGAATTTATCGCCTTATTATTTCCATGGCGACGTATCATGCTTGTCATGTGACACAACGCAGGCGCAATATATATATATATATATATGACACATGGATCACTTTTATTTTGTTTTTCCTGTTTTATGAAAAATATTCACAAACATACTCACTAATAATTAAATATCGGATATTCCGATTCTGAAATATGTGCAAGTAAATCTATTTGGTAGTTTGATCCCTTTTATATTGACAGTGTTATTTGATCTACTCCGGGTGATGAGTGCTGACCTTATAGTTACCTACACAATCTGTATATGATATCAATAAAAATTTAATTTAGTCAGATTATATTTGTAAGGATCATTCATTATTGGCGTTTCCATAGACATCAGCGTGTATTTTACAGACTGTAAGTATATGGTTTTGCTAGTACTTATGTGTAGTATTTAAATTTCTGTAACATACAGTATTGTTCAAAATAATAGCAGTACAATGTGACTAACCAGAATAATCAAGGTTTTTAGTATATTTTTTATTGCTACGTGGCAAACAAGTTACCAGTAGGTTCAGTAGATTGTCAGAAAACAAACAAGACCCAGCATTCATGATATGCACGCTCTTAAGGCTGTGCAATTGGGCAATTAGTTGAAAGGGGTGTGTTCAAAAAAATAGCAGTGTCTACCTTTGACTGTACAAACTCAAAACTATTTTGTACAAACATTTTTTTTTTTCTGGGATTTAGCAATCCTGTGAATCACTAAACTAATATTTAGTTGTATGACCACAGTTTTTTAAAACTGCTTGACATCTGTGTGGCATGGAGTCAACCAACTTGTGGCACCTCTCAGCTGTTATTCCACTCCATGATTCTTTAACAACATTCCACAATTCATTCACATCTCTTGGTTTTGCTTCAGAAACAGCATTTTTGATATCACCCCACAAGTTCTCAATTCTGGAGATTGGGCTGGCCACTCCATAACATTAATTTTGTTGGTTTGGAACCAAGACTTTGCCCGTTTACTAGTGTGTTTTGGGTCATTGTCTTGTTGAAACAACCATTTCAAGGGCATGTCCTCTTCAGCATAGGGCAACATGACCTCTTCAAGTATTTTAACATATGCAAACTGATCCATGATCCCTGGTATGCGATAAATAGGCCCAACACCATAGTAGGAGAAACATGCCCATATCATGATGCTTGCACCTCCATGCTTCACTGTCTTCACTGTGTACTGTGGCTTGAATTCAGAGTTTGGGGGTCGTCTCACAAACTGCCTGTGGCCCTTGGACCCAAAAAGAACAATTTTACTCTCATCAGTCCACAAAATGTTCCTCCATTTCTCTTTAGGCCAGTTGATGTGTTCTTTGGCAAGTTGTAACCTCTTCTGAACATGCCTTTTTTTTAACAGAGGGACTTTGCGGGGGATTCTTGAAAATAGATTAGCTTCACACAGACGTCTTCTAACTGTCACAGTACTTACAGGTAACTCCAGACTGTCTTTGATCATCCTGGAGGTGATCATTGGCTGAGCCTTTGCCATTCTGGTTATTCTTCTATCCATTTTGATGGTTGTCTTCCGTTTTCTTCCACGTCTCTCTGGTTTTGCTCTCCATTTTAAGGCATTGGAGATCATTTTAGCTGAACAGCCTATCATTTTTTGCACCTCTTTATAGGTTTTCCCCTCTCTAATCAACTTTTTAATCAAAGTACGCTGTTCTTCTGAACAATGTCTTGAACGACCCATTTTCCTCAGCTTTCAAATGCATGTTCAACAAGTGTTGGCTTCATCCTTAAATAGGGGCCACCTGATTCACACCTGTTTCTTCACAAAATGGATGACCTCAGTGATTGAATGCCACACTGCTATTTTTTTGAACACACCCCTTTCAACTAATTCAACTAATTGCCCAATTGCACAGCCTTAAGAGCGTGCATATCATGAATGCTGGGTCTTGTTTGTTTTCTGACAATCTACTGAACCTACTGGTAACTTGTTTGCCACGTAGCAATAAAAAAATATACGAAAAACCTTGATTATTCTGGTTAGTCACATTGTACTGCTATTATTTTGAACAATACTGTAAAATAAGCATCCTATGGTTGAAAGCACTGAGTATTTTTTGATAATAAGACAAACACTTAGCATGTCCGATCTCGTCTCTGTGACAGCCAAAGCGGATTTAAATTCAGTAGTTGATGACATGACTCACTGAAAGTTTTAATCACACCGGTGTGAATGTACACTTCAGGGACCAGCCAAGACTCATCACACGTGATCATACAAGGGTTAAAGGGGGGGTGAAATGCTATTTCATGCATACTGAGTTTTTTACACTGTTAAAGAGTTGGATTCCCATGCTTAACATTGACAAAGTTTAAAAAATTATGTTGTACGTTTGAAGTTGTTTGTAAGTTGTTCCGGTTTGTCACAAGTTTTGGAAAGTTTTTTTCGAGTATGGCTCTGTGTGACGTTAGATGGAGCGGAATTTCCTTATATGGGTCCTAGGGCACGTCTGCTGGAAGAGCGCGTGCTCCCGTAGAGCACAGCACTGAGAGGCTGAGCACAGACTCACTGATCAGTGCGAGAGCATAGCGAAATGTCACCAAAAGGAGTGTGAAACAGCATTAAGGGACCAGTGGATGGAGTTTATTTTTACAGAGCATCAACGGAGTTGTGCAAGTGTTTTTGTTTGTTCGCTGCATTTCGAAGATGCTTGTTTTACAAACAAGGCCCAGTTTGACGCCGGATTTGCACATCGTTTATTTCTTAAGGATAATGCAGTCCCAACGAAAAAGGGTCACAATGGTGTGTTGGAACCGCATGCGGTGAGTAAAACTGCTTAAAATATCTCTGCCTCCTTGTTAGTGCGTCCGTCTCCCATGCGGAGACCCGGGTTCGAGCCCCTCTCGGAGCGAGTCGTTGCTGCTGCTCTCGTTCAGTTTCAGCCTTCACAGCTGTCACAGCTTCCAAACACTCTCAACGCAAAAGCTTACTCGCGCTCGTGATTCTTTAGCTCCGCCCACACGTCACGCCTCCAGACGCTCGTGTTTTTCCGGGAAAAATCGGTACAGACTATCTTTCTCTTATGAATATAATAAAACTAAATACTTTTTGGAGTTATGAAGGATGCAGTACTACTCTATAGGTACTAAAGATTAACAGGATATTGAGTGAAAACGAGCATTTCACCCCCCCTTTAAAGAGTTAAATTGTATTCAGCTTTTACAGGTTTGGAACGACATAGGGGTAAGTGACTCAAGACAAAATTGTGGTGTGGAGTATCGCTTTAACATGGTAATTTCAAAATGTGGATGTATGATACAGTAACTTAGTTTACTGATTCTCTACTGGTATAGTATTAAGGCCCTTTCACACTGAGCATGACTCAATAAAGAGAACCGAATAGCAGATGAACAGTGCTTTCACATCAGATGTAAAAAAAAATATCGCCTGATCGCAAATAGTTTGGTGTTCTTTCTGGCAACCAATGGTATCAAGAACTCAACATCCATTCTCTTCTCTTTTCCAAAATACTTTTCTTCTGTGTTTACATTTGTTGTTAAAACTGCTTTCTGTGCTATATTTCCACTAATCTTGCCCTTTTTTTTTGGCAACAGCAGCAGCTCTTGGCACATGATCTCAAGCTCATATGGAATTGGACAGCCTGTGGGGCAAAACAAACAAACAAACAATCAAAAAAATGGTTGAAAAAAGGAAAAATCTTGCTTTCTTGATCTTGGACAGTGTAGATAGCTCCATAGAGATCTATTGTTTTGATTCAAGAGTGTCTGTGTCATACATTGACATAGTTTAAGGCCCTTGCTTACAAGATGCTCATAATAAAAGGAGACACAATGTGGCCTTCACACTTGAATTTCAGATCACACCATGTTGATATATATATCATAAAATACATTTTATGAGATATATATATTTCATAAAATACCTTCTTCTGTTTTAAGTGACTAATTCATTTCCAAATTATGTTTTTGGTTTAAGGTACATCCCAATGTTCATCAGTTTTGTCAGTAGTTCATAAGATCATTTAGAAAGTGTAAGTAAATGACTAGAATGTACATTTCCTGAAGAAAATGTGAGTTGTGCTTGCAGTGGCAAAACTCGCCCCTCTGTTGCTAGGGTGTTGCAATGAGGTTGCTAGGGTACCCAGAGTGGTCTCGAGGGCGGTTGCTAGTGTTCCCAGTGTGGTTGCTAGGTTGTTGCTATGTTGTTGCCACAGTGGTACAACTTATACCCCACTGCGGAATTTGTATGGAATCTATAAGAATAAGAATAATAAGTATGTGAGATAATAATAGTGATGCTTTTAATAAAAGTAAAGCATTTACAAAGCTCATTTATCTTTCCATCAGACAAGTTAAACAAACACAACACAGAGGGATACAGAACACATAAATATATTTATGTGTTCTGTATCCCTCTGTGTTGTGTTTGTTTAACTTGTCTGATGGAAAGATAAATGAGCCTTTATATCTCCTTTGTAAATGCTTTACTATTATTAAAAGCATCACTATTATTATCTCTCATACTTATTATTCTTATTCTTATAGATTCCATACAAATTCCGCAGTGGGGCATAAATATATTTTTTCAAGATGCAAAAAAAAAAAAAAAAAAAAAAAAAAATTATATATATATATATATATATATATATATATATATATATATATATATATATATATATATATAGTACAACTGCACACTTGATAATAATAATAATAATAATAATAAACCTCTGCAATTTCATAGGAAAACAAAATCAAGTATAGAGTTTTTTAGTACAGTTGTTTTTGTTTTGATTTTGCATATTGAAATAAATATTTCTGTTCTCACTCTATGTTATATATATATATATATATATATATATATATATATATATATATATATATATATATTTATATATATATTTTTTTTTTTGTTGTTAGGAAGATAACTGAGCCTTTAAATCTCATTTGTAATATACATGCTTATAAATCAAGAACAAGGCATTTGTAGCTGTATTTATAAACTGCTTATTAATGACTATTGATGTTGGAATAATGCTTTATAAAGGATGAACTGACTATTTAACAATGTTTCCCTAATGATTCCTAGCATACAGTTATTACAAATTGTTACCCATTCTTTCTTTATTTTTTCCTTTCTTTTCTCTCTTCTTCTTCTTCTTCTTCTTCTTCTTCTTCCTTTTTAAGGCCTTTCTGCTCACAGCAGATGTGAATTATAGAAATGGTAAAGGTGATGTGACACCAACCAGATCCCTGGAGCACACACACTCCAGAAACAAAGAGTTTAGTGTCCTAGGGGAACAGAGGGACTAGTTTCATATAGTTCTTAGCCTGATTTAGCACTCAGCTAATCACTATTAGCATGTAGCTATTCACTACTAGAATGACTAGCATGTTGGAATTCCGCTTTACTAGCATGGGATCAAAAGAACCAACTCCCATGTCTTTACGATTTTATGTTGCAAAGATATAAGACTCACTAAATGGTTGCTAGGGTACACTGTTTGGTTGCTAGGGAGTAGCCTGGCAACTGCCAATGATAATAGTCCAAAGGCTGCTTGACAGTAAAATGAGCCCACCCAACTGTCTCTATGACACTGTGATGCAAAGTTATGTTCAATGCAAAATCCCTATGTAATTTCCAATACTAGGAAAAACACATTGTTTCATGGGCGATCCCTCACAATAGTATGTCTATGGGGTAACTTTGGGGGGCTCTGGCACCCCAGTGGTACAGCTTATACCCCACTGCGGAATTTGTATGGAATCTATAAGAATAAGAATAATAAGTATGAGAGATAATAATAGTGATGCTTTTAATAATAGTAAAGCATTTACAAAGGAGATATAAAGGCTCATTGATCTTTCCATCAGACAAGTTAAACAAACACAACACAGAGGGATACAGAACACATAAATATTTTTTTTAAAATGCAAAAATGCAAAAATGCAAAAATGCAAAAAAAAAAAAATGCAAAAAAAAAAAAAAAAAAAAAAAAAATATATATATATATATATATATATATATATATATATATATTGTACAACTGCACACTTGATATTAATAATAATAATAATAATAAACCTCTGCAATTTCATAGGAAAACAAAATCAAGTATAGAGATTTTAGTACAGTTGTTTTTGTTTTGTTTTTGCATATTGAAATAAATATTTCTGAGTTCTGTATCACTCTATGTTATATTTGTTTATATATATATATATATATATATATATATATATATATATATATATATATATATATATATATATATATATATATATATTTATTTATTTATTTATTTATTTTTTGTTAGGAAAATAACTGAGCCTTTAAATCTCATTTGTAATATACATGCTTATAAATCAACAACAAGGCATTTTTAGCTGTATTTATAAACTGCTTACTAATGACTATTGATGTTGGAATAATGCTTTATAAAGGATGAACTGACTATTTACTAATGCTTCCCTAATGATTCATAGCATACAGTTATTACAAATTGTTACCCATTCTTTCTTTCTTTTTTTCCTTTCTTTTCCCTCTTCTTCTTCTTTTTAAGGCCTTTCTGCTCACAGCAGATGTGAATTATAGAAATGGTAAAGGTGATGTGACACCAACCAGATCCCTGGAGCACACACACTCCAGAAACAAAGAGTTTGGTTACCTAGGGGAACAGAGGGACTAACCTGCGGCATTCCATGCTTCACTGACATTCTGTGACATTTAGGATGTAGTTAAAGAGCCACTGTAAGCTCCGTCTTGCTCCTTAACCATATGAACAAAGAGGTAAAAATAAAATAAAATAAAATAAAATAAAATAAAAATTTTATATAAGCGTTCCAGAAATAGTTGCATTTATGCATTTGGCAGACAATTTTATTAAATTGAAAATGGCATGACACGTAGCCAAGTATGGTGTCCCATACTTGGAATTTTTGCTTTGCATTGAACCAATCAAAATGCATACACACAGCAGTGAGTAGTGAACACACACACACACACACACACACACACTAACACACATACACATATGTGAGCACACATCCCGAGCAGTGTGCAGCCACTGCCACTTTTTTTCTGCTGCGCCCGGGGAGCAGTTGGAGGTTCGGTGCCTTGCTCAAATGTCTCACCTCAGTCGTGGTATTGAAGGTGGAAAAGAGCTCTGTACATTCACTCCCCCCACCTGCAATCCCTGCTGGTACAGAGATTCGAATTTTATCAAAGGCAACTTACATTGCTTTCAAAAGCTATGCTGTACTGTTTCAGCTACTCTACTTTGAGCACGGAAAACAAGAATTAAATAAAATATTTGCTAGCTAAATTACTTGGTCACATACACGTCCTACTTAATGAAAGTGACTGGATTAACTAAACTGTAATAAAATTTGTATTGGACAATGATACAGTATTTCTCATTAAGTCTGGTAGAATTTGCTTTCATGAACAAAAATAAATAAGTAAATAGAGTTACTATAACTGCCACTTTGACATGACTTGTCTAAAAGATTATGCTAAACACCACATTTACTTTAATAAGAGCACTTGATATTAAGAACTTGTCGTCTTGGAGTGACAAACTGTATACAGTTATGTTATTGCTCTTCTGGACTAGCAGGACTAATAGCTTACGATCCATGGCATTTAACCCCCATATAAGCTTTGGCTCTTAATAACCTTGTGATCTGACTTGATCATTGGCTGGTGCCCTGCTTTATGAATGTTTGTGAATGTTTGCAAGATAGAGAAAGATGAATAAGACCAGGAATTTAGGGATGTGCTTTTTAGGGCTGTTTAGGTTCCTTGCATACTGACAGTCAGATCCAGTTATTCATTTGCATATATCTTATTTTTAGCAGTATATGAACACAATCTTGACTGCCTTGAGGATGAGTAAATGATGATTGAATTTGTGGATAAAAATCCTTTTAAAAGATCAATTAAATTATTCTGAAAATATAAACAATTGTAGTTTTTTTTTCTTCTTGCTAATCTAAAGTCAGATTAACAGATTAGTTTGATTAAGTAATTAAAATAGCCCTATGCACTGTGGCATTAATAATTATAGTTGCATAGACCTTAGTCAGAGTATATGCCAAACTGAATTGTATGGTGATCTTTGATTTGTCTCAAGCAGAGCTCTTTCATACATGTCTGGTTCATGAGCAATGAGAACCAATGGGGGAGCTGACATATGAGTGGAAATGTACAGACAAGGTGGACCAATTGCATATTCCTTTAATAACTGAATTAAAAAGTTTAACAAATAAAACTAAAATAATTTTACAGATTTGTATAACCCCTTTATAAAGGCTTATTGCAGGTTTTTGGGGCTACTATTATAGCCCCATATTATAATATAATAATATAAATATTTTTTAGTTTACCTTGTTTTGGGGAGCCACTTTATGTCATAGGCTATTCTTTAGGTTGATTACACATCCATGCTGGTTGATAGATCAAGCTGTTGAAAAGCTGTAAAATTGGATATAATGCATATTTAGTCGTAACTGGGTTATTCTGCCAACTCAACCACAGCTCTCCAGCTAAAATGTGTATTTTGATAATTTTCTTACAAAATATTGATTGTTTGTTACTTATCAATATTTTTTGCATTGTATGCCAATGGTGTGCAAAGGCAGTTTATGCATTAACTAACATTATCTATGTTAGTTAAATTAATAAAACGTACTTATTAATACAATTAATAAGACCCTATATGATTTTGTCAGGAAGATTTGGAAAATGTAAATGTGAAGAACGTAAAATGTTGAAGCAAGAAATGCATCTTATACACACACACACACACACACACACACACACACACACACATGTATTTGCTAGCTTTATTTTTTCAGCAGTGAGTGCCAAATATACACTGAAATTTTAACATTAATTTGCTCTCAATAATGTATTGCCCCCGCATAATGGCCATCTTGCCCTGTCTTTCTCTATGTAGTAATGTTTGATTAAATGGAAATAAAGGCAAATATAATACTGTAATAGTTGATAAACATTACAGCTATAATTGTAATCACAATTATTTTGCAATTAATTGTTCAGTCTTAATTCATATGTCATATTTGCTATGATGGTGGGTTTTAGAAATTGGCATGTTTAAAGGCTTATGATACACGTCTCCATCTGTCCTCCCATTCATCACTATTACACGCACAGTGCAGGCATGAGTGTGGTCAAAGACAGAGCCACCAAAGGTCTTTGTGCTGATGGGCAAATCAATAGCCGTCACTAGCTCTACTCTTCCTAGCCCTAGTACCCTCCCCCTGAGAGTGAGTAATTGGATTCTGGCAATGGCAATGTAACATCTGGATCAAAGTAATGTGTTAATATTGGCTTTTAATATTGGATGACGCTACTTTTTTATTTCATTATGTGTTGTCCCTTGCACATTGTAGCATGGGTTCCCTTGGCTATAGAATGTATGCCTATAGTAAAATGCATAAAATTTGTTAAATACACCACCATTATCAGCAATATACATTAAACTGCAAGATTAATTATTTATTTTTTTATAGCATTAATGAAACATACATATTATGTTACACACAGTTATATATTATGTATAATTTATAATGGATAAATGTGTAAGTTGATAAATTATTCATATTAAGGTCATACTAAATACTTAATGCAAGTAAACAGCACATGCTCTCTGTTGTGCTTGAACAAGTACAAGCTACAGTGAAAACTGCAGGAATGCATTTGTCATGCTGCAGGTGTTAAACTCCATTTTTGTCTGTTTTGACAAGAGAGAATGAATTTGACAACAGCACACATATATGATGACCCCGCTCAGTGATCAGGGTCTGTGGTGAGGGGATTAAATGATGCAATGTCTATAGGTCTCACCTGGACTTGTCATAGCAAAGTAGGGCATTTGTTCCCCAAAGAGGCTTGTTTTGACAAAGGTCAAGGAAGTGCCAATGGTCATCCTATGACAGACCGGAAGATTGGCTGAGACAGGGTCAACATCTGAGCATGAATGTCAATGTGTGTTTGTGCATATGGGTTTCCAACTTTCCTTTTGTCCTCAAAACATTAAAGACTTTGATCTGACATTTTTAAATCTAAAAAAATAATAATAATAATGTGTGGGGGGTTTCAAAGTAAAAAAGGAAAGAAAATAAAAAGAAAAAAATAAAAGAAAATAAAAGAAAAGTGCAACAGTAAATTAAGGCTGCAACAAACAAATTAAAAACAAGCAAACATACAAAAAAAAAACAAAAACCTCACCACTCATACTGGAACAATGATTTACATTTCTAATCTCCTGTGTTTCTTTTTAAATCAACACTTTCAGAGCTGATAATGTAACATTTATGAAAATGGTTTAAGAATGGTTTTTAAAACACATGGCTAGTTCCATCACATAATTTCAGCAGTCACAGTTTAATTAGTAGGTAGATGACATGTGGCCCGAGTTTTGTATTTAAAGTATTTTATTTAATGAGTATTAAAATATTTAATCACTTTTTATGTAATTTAGCACCACTTGACTTTCAAACTGTAAATGATCTGAGAAACTGTATTGGAGAAAGTGTTTATCAGAGTTCCTACATCTTTTAAAAGGATTGTCCAGGCACTTTCCAAATGAAAGCCATATGCCACCATCAACACTCTCACATGAAGGAATCTGAGAGTGCATAAAGGTATGCTTGGCAATTTACACAGCATGGTTTGATACTGATGTTATCATTTAAAGGACATTTATGGCTTTTTTTTTGTTATCTGCTAGCAAAACCATGCAAGGCAACTGCAAACTGTAATGGTAGACTAAATATGAACACTGTCGAAGCAAACTGCATTTAATTCTACACTTTCTTGTTTTCATTTTCTTCTCTCTCTCTCTCTCTCCCCCCCTCTCTCTCTCTCTCTCTCTCTCTTTCTCTCTCTCCTCTCTCTTCATTCACATTTAATTTTTCTTTCCCCTGTAATGGGCTGTAATGAGGTAGTCTTTACAGTATGTCCATTAGGCAGTTGAATAGCCGGATATTGGCAGGTATAGAGAAAGCATTTCAGAAGTGAAATACAGACCAGTAAAAATGATGGCATCCTTGACAGTAAGTGGCTGTAGTACGCTGCTGCCTAACGACATGTAGCATAGTACAGTACTTTACTATAATTTAGCACTTTAATTTACAAAGGCATGTCAAAATAAAGGAAACACCTTGCATTGTGTATATGAAGAAGCGAAGGCCACCTTTTGCCAAGACAACTTGAGTTATTCTTGGAATATTATCAAAAACTTCTGAATTGAGACAGTACATTGGACATTATAGTAAAATGAGTCATAAAGCTGTTTGATTCTGGTGACTGGTGTGATTTGAGTTCACCTTGATATTGATGCGACCATTTGGAATTGTTTAGCAGTATATTTAAGGCCATCACTGCAAAAGGGAACACCAAAAGACATAGTGTTTGCTGGTGGTTGTGGTCTCTTAAAATGGAATTATATACCATGGCTGTCATATGACCAAGGAGAGTGATGATTGGACATAATGACCGCAGTTAGGTGGCAGTGGCTACCATTGTAGTTTCACTTGTTATCTATGAGTATGTGCTTTCTGCTTTTAAACAGAGATTCTGTAGAGATTATCCTAACAGAAAAAAAGGTAGGCTATTCCACAATTTGGGGCAGACTATGGCAAAAGTCGGTCTCCCTTACTTTTTTAACTTTTGCCTGGAAACCTTTAACAGCTTTTGACTTGCTGACTGTAAAAACTTTGCAGATATGTTAACAGTCACAAATTCAGATAAATAAGATGGTGCCAGACCGTTTAAGACCTTAAAAACAAAAAGTAAAATCTTTAAAATAAACTCTAATCTAAAATGAACAGGGAGCCAATGCAGAGAAAGTAAGATGGGGGTGATATACTCAAATTTACAAGTGACAGTAAGTAGTCTAGAAGCTGCATTTTTGAATAATTGCAAGCGTTTCATATAGAAATGACCAATATTTATATAGATTGAATAGCAGTAGTCCAAACAAGAAGATATAAATGCATGGATTATGTTCTCATACTCAGCAAGGGTAAAAAAAAAAACAAAAAAAAAACAAACAAAAAAACTTTTAACTTTGGCCAGTAGTCTCAGCTGAAAAAAAAAAAAAAACACATTTTAACAAATGCATTTACCTGCTTATCAAATAGTAGGGCAGAGTCAAAGACAATACCCATGTTTTTAACATATGGTTTTACATAAGCAGCTAAGCTGTCTAACACTTGATTTAAGCTGCCAGAAAAAAAGCTAATGATCCAAATAGAGTTGCTTCAGTCTTACTCTTGTTTAAAGGGTACATAATATTTCACCTAATCTCATGTTAATCTTGAGTACCTATAGAGTAGTACTGCATCCTTCATATATCCAAAAAGTCTTTAGTTTTATCATGTTTCTAAAAGAAAAATACAGCATTCTGTTTCTTTCCGGAAAAAGCCGAGCTCCTGGATGCGTGCCGTGGGTGGAGCTATATATATATATATATATATATATATATATATATATTTACTTACATGAATGGGGTCCTATATCACTGGGACCGCTTCATGTTTTAATAGCAAACGATGTGCAAATCAAACGTCGACTCGGGCCTTGTTAATAAAACATTCGTCACTCAAATGACCAGAACACACAAAGGCACTTGATACACTCTGTTGCTGCCCCGAAAAAAACAAACTGCATCCACTGTTCATATAATGCTAATGTGTTCTTTGGGAAGCTGAACATGGTAACTTTCCCTCATATCCAAAAACAAACTTATTTGGAGGCATTCTCGAATACATCATATGCAGTGCTGCCAACGATTTTGAGGTGCTTTGATGTGTGCGGTCTCCCTCTCCTCTGGTCAACGTGTGCGCGGGCACGCTTTTCTAAATAAAAAAAATCAGCCGAAACTTGTACCAATCCAGAAGTAAGATTTTCGGCACAGATATTTCCAGTCATTCTTCTTCTTCTACTTTTTTTTTTTACTTTGGCCACAAACAGGCAGTTAGAGCAGACAAACCAGCATTGTCATTTTGCTTGATGGGCACATATATTTTTGTGTCGTATGCATAAAATTTACTCTGTGTCTCTAAAGATTTAGCCCAAAGGGAGCATATATAAAGAAAACAAAATGGGAGCAAGAATAGATCCATGGGGAACCCCATAGGCAAGTAATAGCTTCATAGCATCATCAAGCTTCACTTTTGTTATTTAAAAAAAAAGACCTCTCTCTCTCTCTCTCTCTCTCTCTCTCTCTCTCTCTCTCTATATATATATATATATATATATATATATATATATATGATGACACAAAATGACAATGGATGAAATTAAATACTTGATGATGAATGAAATGAAATATGCTGTGTCTTCCGCCAATTGGAAACCCGAGGTGCAGAAATACTATTGGCAGTGGGCAGGTTTCACAAACCAAAACAATGACAGACATTCCAGCCCGGAACAAAAATTTTCAAAGGAGAATATCTAGCTGTAGAATTGATTTTCATATAAAGTATGTCAAATTAGCATGTTTCTTAACCATCTGCAAACATATTATGGTATTTTTATGCTTTAATAGAGTCAAAAAGGTACATACAGTGTGAGAATCAACAATGTAATTCTAAGGAAAGAGTCAACAATGTAATTCTAAATGTAATTACAGAAATTAATTACAGATGCATTTATGTATATATTAGGGGTGTAACGATACGCGTATTCGTATTGAACCGTTCGGTACGAGGCTTTCGGTTCGGTACGCAGTATGCATTATGTACCAAACAGTTCGTTGGACTAATTAATTATATTTGAAAAAAAAAAGAGAAATATAATGATATGCGTTCAACAAGGTAGCCCAATAACCCAGACGACGTAACAGGCAACGCCCCTGACACCCCCGAAGGAGAAAAAAACACCAACTTATAGTTATATGTTTATGTTAGGCTACTCAGTCAGGCGCTCGCTCACTCAGTACACGCTGAAGGCTCGTTGCAAAATAGCCAATGCGTTTAACAGACCAGAAATAGAAGATCCTCCAATAACCAACAGGTCTGGTGTTTGGGTGCACTTTGGATTCCCTTTAAGCTATACTGGTGATGGCAAGAGAGTGGTGGATAACAAAACAACGGTATGTCGCATCTGCAACATGACAATAGGGTACACCAGCGGGAATACAAAAAAAAAAAAAAAAAAAAAAAAAAAAAACCACCAGCAGGAATACTTGAAACATGTCAACTCATTTAGTAAATTATAGCTTACAGGGAATCCAAAGTGCACCCAAACACCAGACCTGTTGGTTATTGGAGGATCTTCTATTTCTGGTCTGTTAAATGCATTAGACATTTTGCAACGATCCTTCAGCGCTTGCTGAGTGAGCGAGCGCCTTAGGGGCAGTTCACATATTGTGCCTAAAAACGCGTGGAAAACGCTAGTCGCGCCGCTTTCTCCTCCTTTCCAAAGCGCTCGGGCAGAAGCGCTCATGAGGCGTCTGTCTTTGCTAAGCAACAATGACGTGCTCTCTCCATTAGACGCGGAAATTTCAGCAATGGATAAATGGATTTGCAGCTCTAAAAATCGCTTGCAGTAGCTCTGCTACTAAATTTATTTCAACATTGCAATCCATTTACAACTATGATCAGCTGTTCCTTCATCTTGGCTGAGCTTTCAACATTGTTACGGGAAAGGATGAAGCTGATTGGTTAGTTCTTGTCACATGACCCGCGGTGCGCTTGCTGCATTCTGAAAAGTTGAGATGTTTTTACATTTTGCTGTATCTAAAACGTACCGAACCGAACCTAACCGTGACATCAGTGTATCGTATCGAACCGAACCGTGAATTTTGTGAACCGTTACACCCCTAGTATATATATATATATATATATATATATATATATATATATATATATATATATATATACATACATACAATGTAAAAATATGTATGTACACAATAAGTGTACTGTGCCAAATGATGAATTGAAATGTAAGTATATAGTAGTTAATTAAGGCCACTTAATATAAAGTGGGACAGGAAAAATAATGACTAGGAAAATTTGTTCAGAAAGTATAAGTATAAAATTAAAATAATAATAATAATAATAAAAAAAAAACTAAAAAAAAAATAATAATAAATAAATAAAATAAAATAAAATAAAAAAGGGAGTTTTCCCCCCCTTTTTTGGGCCTGAACAATACTTTTTTCAATGCTCAATCTGTGTCCAATTTCATCTTTGTCTGTGTCTCATAGATTCTAATTTATTATAGTTCTCCATCATATTAACGATTCTTCCCTCCAGGGTGCGATTTTCAGCTTTGGCAAAATTTCAACAGATATCTTGCCTTTCCTCACCAGACTGCCAAGCAAGAGCAATAAAAGCTTTCTGAGAGGAATAGCTCTGAACACTGATGTGGAGGCTAAATGGCTTCCTGAGCTGTTCTGAGAGTAAGACAGAAAAATATTAAAGAACAAGGTGCAAGCAAATAGATAAGAGAGATTAACTGAAAGTGAGAGAGAAAGAGACAGTGGCATCTTATTTATGTTTATTTTCCTGTGAACTGCTGTTTTAGTTCACATGGAGCAGGACATGAAACACATCTTCTGAACTTCTGAACTACTATGCATGGTAAACCAAATTTTTCTTTCCTTTCCTTTCCTTTCCTTTCCTTTCCTTTCCTTTCCTTTCCTTTCCTTTCCTTTCCTTTCCTTTCCTTTCCTTTCATGTCTGCGAACACTACACAAAAGCACTTCTCTGCTCCTAACCGCCCCCCAAAAATAAATAAAACACAATCTGAAACACAATATTAGTTGTATCTATAACACTGTCTGAGACATGACAAAACCAAAATAATAACTCACTTATTCAAATATAAATTACTAATATCATGTACTTACTAATAACTTATATCACACTGCACTTTCGTAGGAGGTAGACTATAAGTAAATTACTACTGTAAAATAAAGTG
The DNA here is from genome assembly GCF_003368295.1 of Carassius auratus. NCBI lineage: Eukaryota > Metazoa > Chordata > Actinopteri > Cypriniformes > Cyprinidae > Carassius > Carassius auratus. The sequence goes on from NC_039285.1 coordinate 16,654,599, forward strand.
CACCCACAGTTTTTCATTAAGATTTTTCTTTTCTTTTTTTCTCTCTTTTTCTTATAGGGAGTGACTTTGGAATGGTGAAATATTCATATAGTATTTAGGAACTTTATGCCCTTTGATACATTTAAAGTTTAAAATGAGCTTGTTTTTTCTACCCCTCCCTCCTCCACTCTGCTATCCATTACATGTACTTTTAAAATAGTAATTGGACATTCAGATGAACATTACCCATCCCCCCATATTTACATTTGGACACATTTCTCTTTAAAGTGCAAATGCAGCAGGCTGAACTCACAGGGATTAAAGACAGTGGAGGGTTTCGCCCACTTCCTAATCCAAGGAATGAGGCTGCAGCCCTAACTTTGGCCTCCCTCATCAGCCATGCCATAGGCTGTGTCCCCGCCGGCAGACGCCAGCTAACCGCAGAGCATTATGGAAGTGGACTGCATTTTTGTTGCACTTAAATGGGTGTTCCTCTGGCGATCAATCGTGGGGTCAGATAGAAACGATAGCGCAGCATCAGAGGAGATGGAGATTGAGGGTAACGCTATACCAGACCAGGAAACAGGCGGGAAGTCTGAAGCTACTGTGCCAAGCAGAAACGCCTAGCTAAGGAGAAGTTGGCTGGGCCGTGTTGAAGGAAACAATAAAATATTAAGGGTCACTGGATACCTTGTCTCCCCTGGCTGTAGGCTGGAAAACATAGGGAGTTAACCCTGGCCATGTGCGTCTGGGACGTGTGTGTGTGTGTGTGTGTGTGTAGGGTGAAAGAGAGGTCAGTATAGATGATCTGAGAGGACAGGGTCTTTTGATGCAATCAAACTGTGGTGTGTAGAAATCTGGCTCTATTCAGCTGAATAGTATTCATTGAAGCCCGCTTATTTGATCACAACAACACTTCAAGTCAAATCATCAGACTATATTAATTTTCTTATATTCCTTACCTTTGTTGAGACACAGTATTCCAAAGACAAATTTATTTTATCATTGCTTCTGAGGTTGATGTCCTTCTTAAATCTTACTGCAAGTACATGCATTTCAAGACCACCATAAAATATGTGGGATGCTAAAAAAGCTTAATGGTTAAGAATTTTGTTTGCTAACAGAAAAATTGCAGGTCCAAATCTAGCCATTCATTCGAACAATGTTCTTCCATCATCTGTCTCAGACACGGCACTTATAATTTTATTCCAGGGATGCTGCACGCCTGCAATTAGTGTTCTAAGATGGTTTGGATGAAAAGTATCTGCTGAATGGAAAGCATTAGGGGTGTGACAAGACTCTTATCCCACGAGACAAGACGAGACGAGACAAGATTTTTAGACTTTTTTTTTTGGAGGAATCCTCAATTATGAAATATATAGGGGAAAATAGTCTTTATTTAACCAAAAAAAAAAAAAAAAAACACATTATGCCGAAAATGTAGGTGTATTTTAAAAATTAACTTGTACTTTATGAAATTAAACTTCTATTTTAATGAATTATATGCAGCAATAAACCACATGTAAACTAGAGCTGCAAGATTCTGAAAACATTGAGAATCATGTTTATATATATATATATATATATATATATATATATATATATATATATATATATATATATATATATATATTGTGTGGGTGTTTGAATTGCCATCTTTAACGATTAATCTTGCAGCTGTAATGTAAACAATGCAAATTGTTTGGCAAGGATATTTTCACGTTCTCGCAAGACCTCGTGCTACAGTCACATCACTAGCAAGTAGCATGCAGTTCTATCTCAAAATCTATTTATCCTCAATGTATTTATTATTATAACTAGCCTTTATCTTCTCATGCCATTATATAATTTTGCCACCCTTTCCTTGCAGGAATGTCCAGTTTTTGAGATGCTATCTATGCCAAACCAGATGGTTGGCTTCCAGCTTCAACATAGAGGTTCTATTTGTTTTATAGCTTGCTGTTACAGATGGCTTGCTTGTGAGACACTTTTGGCCATAGGGGACTACACGAAGGACTGAATGGGCTTGGCACTGAAATTTTCACTTCAGTTTTTGAGGCAATCAAAAAAGAACGGCAACAATTGTAGTAAGAATAAATATCATTGTGGAAGTGGGACCATTTATTTTCTCTAAGGCCAAAGTTCAGTGATGTTTGGGGGTCAAATGTTGGAAGAAGACCATACGTGGTCTGACTTAAATAGAAACCATTATGAGTCACAGCCAGCCCTGGTAGAAGACAAACGGTGGTGTTAATTCTAAAGGGTAGGTCAACTTGGATACATAAGACCTAATACACTAAATAATAATAATAAAAATAAATAAAATACGAATAATTTCCATTACAAAACCACTATAATAATACTCCTAAACTCACATGCAGGCATTAGTTACATTTCTCAAACACAGATGACAAAATGCCACAACTGCCCTCTTTCTTGAGTTCAATGAAAAACGCAGTTATAAATAAAAGCTGAAATTCCACTTTAATTAATGTCTCAATTAGATTGGGAACATTAAAGGTAGTAATGATTTCACTCTTTGGTCTTATCATTAACAGCATGCTCACTCTTGCCTGAGATATTTGCACGCTTCTGTGAATGTATTAGACTAGATTAATGAGGACTGTGTCAAAAGGTAATTCACTCTGCCAATTTATCCACTTAAAACCTGTATTATAGGCTACATTCTTTCTTTTCCATACAGAAGTATAGTTATGAATCCCTGGGCTCATTACATTATCTTTTGAAGTTTTCATTTGAATTTCCTTTTTTGGTGAGGAGTTTAATATAGTACAGTTTCAGGGAACAGATGACTATGTCTATAAAAGGAATGCGAAAAAATCAATAAATACATTTCTGTGAGTTCCTCTGATAACCCAAATAGACAGTATTTGTCAAAAGTGCCATTGAGAAGCAGGTGAACTTTCTTTAGAGAGTGTTTCACACAAGTGTATCACATTGTATGTTGTAATCCCAGATGAAATCAAAATGATACATAGGAGGTTTTATTTTTGCAATATAGTCTGTTATAGTCCTAAAGGCCTTCGGGCCTAATAATCCTTTACAGAGTAATCAATATTTACTGTGGGCCTTATAGTGCTTGCCAGTGACTGCTGATATTGAACCACGAGATGTCTTTGAACTCTTTAGAGACAACTGACGGATCTAACTTGAGAAACAACCAACATTTCCCTGCCTTCACAAAGTAAATTGACTCTGTTTCATCAACCAATCTATGGTTAATATATACACAGTGACTTGACTGAAGATGTTCACAGATGTCAACAAATCACAAATAGACACTTATTAAAAGAGGCTACTAAACCAAAAAAGGTTGAACCAACAAAGGGAACTGCTATACCAATGAATTCATAGTAAATCAGTGTTTTGTGTTTTCTGTTGACTCATATCAACCACTCACCTTCTTGAGAATACTACTGCCAGCAGCACACTGGCCACAATGATTTATGTGGTAAGTGATCTGACCAAAATCGATTTAAACTGTCAGCAGTAACTGGACATCAACCTTGGTATCATATCATGTGCGGGTTTTGTAATTCAAGTGACCGCAGTCTCGTCTTGCTGGTCACCTCTAATCAGACCAGGAGCACATGACCCTGATGCCCTATACAGCTAGTACTTATAAAAATCATGTTTCGCACTGACCAAGTAGTAGTATTGCATGCAGATGAAATGTAAGCTGTGGTTGAAAATAAAACCCCCATATATAAACAGTGAGATGATGTGCAGCAAAGTATGGCAAAGTTTGCTGTGGCGCCTGGAAGCAGTTGGGGGTTCAGTGCCTTGCTTAAGGGTCTAACCATAGTTGTGGTATTGAGGGTGGAAGAGGACACACACACACACACACACACACACACACACACAGTTGGTAATGTTAATATCTCTGTACAAGCCAATCAAGTCAAAGAAAAGCTAAAATAAAATAGAACCTAATATCTGCTTCAATTTGGTTTATTTCAAATAAAAACAAAAACAAAACTTTCATTTGGGATTCACACATTCTCTTGACATTCCCATAGATTAATTTGACATTATTTTGCATTGTTGTTTATTCAGTTTATTTAAGACCCCCCCCTTAGACATTAGTATATTCAAACGCTGAATACAACATATTCGATAACAGATTTACTGTACTCTCAAATTTTAAGCAAACCTTGCTAAATGCAATAACTACCAAATGAATGCAGTGAATAATCACTGTTTCGTTACTTTTTAAGACACGTAATTTGGTTTAGAGCAAATTAATAAGAAGCACATAAATAGTGGAGACAAACATACTAACATCAACTGAATATATAAATGTAATTGTTAATTTGGCAGTATTTGAGATGCTGTGGAAGGAGCTAATATTATACATTGAACAATCATGAGGCTAAACATTTATCTCCAACTGCAGGGTCCTGGTTGGGGCCTGATTATTTTGGTCATGGGTTGCCATTTGATTTCTGTCTGCCTACACATTTGCCTATTCAGGGGTAGAAATGGGTGAAACCTCTCATGCAGAACATATTCAGGGAGGGCATGTTTGTACACCGCTCCATATTTGCAAAGTACATACATAAAACCTCTCTACCTGGGGCATGATAAAGGAGACCCTTTGAAATCCAGACAAGCAAGACCTCTGCGCTTGTAGGACCAGATGTAGAAGTGGGAGTAGAAGGGGGAGTGTGAACGGTTTATGGCGGCAGACATACGTCTATTCTGTGGCAGTGCCACTTCCTGATAAGGAGACCCTGGAACTTGTTTATATGCGGCAATTTGAAAACTAATTGAAAATTCCTGCCTGAAAACTGATGCATATCAAAACAGGATTATTTTAGAAATAATCAACTGCCACCGTCGGTCAAGAGCTAATCTTCACTTTGTTGGAATTCAAATTGCCCAGCCATGTTTACATTGCCACAAGAGTGGGTCCAGGGCTATAATGGGCCTATTTAAAGGGTAAATGCATTCCAAATAAAAATAATAGCTGCAGATAAACCTTCCACAAACCTCCCAAAAACTTCCCATATTGGACAAAAATCTATGTTTTGTGTGTAAAAATTAAATTTTTTAAGGGTACTTTGGACTACTTCAGTAGACAGAGGAGAACAGGAAGTCTTACACAGTGAGTTTAGAGAAGAAGGTGCTGTTAATATTTGATGGTGCATGTGTTTTGAAGCGGGATGCACGTTCTCAGGGCTTTTGGCCCTGCTGTCGGCCTCACTCTGGCTCAAATTGCTGGTGTTTATCACTTATGCCTGTGCTGGCAACAAAAGTCGACACACTATCCCTGTTTGAGAGCTGTCAGTCAGCAACGGTGGGGTGCTAACACTTAGCACAGGATGCAGGGATATTGTTCTAAGTAGCAGAGACACAGACACTAATATACAGTGTCCCTTCCTTAAGGGCTTCCTCTGTGGGGATCAAAATAAATGTAAAGCGAGTCACAGGATCACATAAAAAATGTGCAACTTAACACAAAGAGGATATATATCTTTGTTTTAAATAAAGTTTTGCTGCAGAGAACGGAATAGGCAAGCTAGCATTTATGTTTATTTGGTTGATACTATTACACGTTTAAATATCTCAATATTTGAATATGATTTGATTATTCAAATATTGATTATAATATGAATTATGATTACTCTGCATGTGTCTGTTGTTGATGTTCCAAACCAGAGTATGTGAATGGTGTGTAATCAGAAGAGGACCTGTATGAATTGAAAACTAGATATTTTTTTTTTTTAAAGCATACTGTCAGTGCGTCTTCTTCTCTAGTTAGTGTGATATAGGGAATGGGAGGGCCAGAGTGGAGCTGGGGCAGACTGATTACAGAACACTTTGAATTGGGAGAGTTGGCACCCAAATTCATACAAAAACTCCAATTTGTGGATTTCTTGGAAACATAAAAAGCATAGCGTTTTATTTTAGAACTATTTTCACTGATGAAAACAATAAAAAAAATTACAAAAAATAAAAGTACAAACAAATAAATAAAAACAATAAAAAATAAAGAATAAACAGTTATGTGTATAACTGACAGCATGTACAAGAGGGCAAACACAAAACTGTGTATGTACAGGATATAGGATGACGAATCAAACCACAGCAAAAGCCACATAAAACAACAACTGTAGCACATGAGAGAACTTTGCTCATGAAAGAATGTTTGCCAGTGGTCATTTCATTTGTGTATGTTACAGTTTTGTTTTCACTTTGCTGTAAGTTCAAATCATAGATTTACAGACATTGTATTTTGGCTCATTGCAATACTTCAAGTTCAAGGCTTCTTATGGTCATTGGGACCAACTAATTCTACTGTTTTTATTTTGTTTATTTCTCTCTACAAAACAGACACAGCAACAAGGTTAATCTAAACTTAGTTTTTGCAAAATATTTGATTATTTATGGAGACTCGCATTTGCAGTGTGATTTGTAAGTACAGCATTAACAAAACCCTACATTCATTTGTTTCAGCTCTGCACTGTCAATTGTGTTAGCATTGTAACAGGATAATAGAAAGACAGACACGTCCACCTTTACAGAAACATCAATTGAAAAAGACTGCCCACAATAGACACCTCACTTCTTTCTTTTGATTTTATCTCTCTTTTTGACAGTGGCTAGGTTTCTTTCGTTTAAAGCATAACACTCTCCTGTGATCCACCATGAAATAAATGTTCCTGCTACAATAGCACTTCACATACTCTCAGAAGTCTCATATGAAAGAAATATCCAGTAGGAAAAGTAAATACAACAATTCTGCACATATCGACAGTGCAAGCCGTAATATACTGTATACAGTGCACTCCTCTATTATTGGCAACCTTGGTAAATATGAGCAAAGGCAGCTGTGAAAATAAATCTGCATTGTTTATCCTTTTGATCTTTCAGTCAAAATAATTCACAAAATTCTAACTAATCATTGAAGTAAAACAATTGAAAGTGGGTTGAAAATCTCACTGTGAAATAAATGCTTTCTCTGGTTCATTTTGGCTACAATTATTGGCCCCTAATTATTGCAGTGTCCTTTTCCCAAGATAACGGAGTTTTCTCCTATAATGCCTGATGAGATAAAAATGTATAAAAAGGATCATTTCTTCATAAAGAATCTCTCCAGATCTTTCAGATTCTTAGATCCATGTTGGTGCTTCTCTTCAGTTCACGCCACTCATCAGGTCAGAGGACTGGGACAGCCATGGCAGAAGCTTCATTTTGTGCTCAGTGGCCCATTTTTGTGTTCATTTTGATGTTTCTTTTGGAATACTCTCCTGATGGAAGATCCAAACATGGTCCATTATAGGATTTCTAACAGAGTTAGTCAGGTTTAGATTTTTGGTTTGTTGGTGTTTGATAAAATCCATGATGTCATGTATCTGAACATGATGTCCAGGACCTCCGGCAGAAAAACAGGCCCACAACATAAAAAATCCAGCAATATATTTAACTGTGGGCTTTGGGTACTTTTTACACTGTTTGTACTAAACCCATCTGGTGGGTTTGCTGCCTAAAAGCTCTTATTTTTGTTTCATCTGACCATAGAAGCCAGTGCCATTTGAAGTTCCAGTCATGTCTGGAATTTGTTTTGGATGAGCGAGGATATTTTTTCTTGATACCCTCCTGAGCAACGTGGTGATGTAGGGGCTGTTTGCTGTATTTTTTGCTTTCTGATCACAAGATTCAACTAATCTCTGCAATTCTCCAGCTGTGATCCTTTGAGTTTTTGGCCACTCAAAATCTCCTCCTTTAGTTGATTGGAACCTCTTAATTATTGCCCTGATGGTGTGCATGGGGATTTTCAATGTTTTAACTCTTTATTTCGGTTTTCTGAAGCTCTACAATCTATTCTGTTCTGCACATCAGAACTATATTGTCTGGATTTACTCCTTGTGATGGATTATTATGGCAATTAAGATTTTGTGTTCCCAAATTGGGTATATAATTCAGAGATATTTTACTCATAATAATTTCCAGGGTGTTTCTTGTGGCCAACATGCATTGGAGAAAAACGTTTATTTAACAACGAGTCCAACCATACACACACTTTCAGTTGTTTTATTTCAATGAAAGTTTAGACTTTTGAATGAATGAATTTTTTTAATGAAAGATCGAAAGGAAAAACAATTCATTTTCAACAATTTAAAACAGACAATTTATTTTCACAACCGTATTTGCTCATATTTGCCAAGGATGCCAATAATAGTGGAGGGCACTGTATATATGTATGTGTGTGTTGGTATTGCCATTCAAAATAATTGACTGCACTTGCATTGCATAAGAAAACACCATTCTGAAAATACCAACATATACTGTATGTTACAAGCACATGCATGTTTTGGATGCTGATGTGCTGGTGTTAAAAGTTGGCTTCCTAACCAAGTTAACCAGCAAGACTTCCTGGGGTGACTAGCATCATCATTTAAATTGTACTGGTTCACCATCTAGATTAGCACCAGACTAGAATTAATCAGCAGAAACAAGTTAGTCAATGAAAGGTGGGTTTTTGCAGAGCTTTTACAAGATAAAAAAAAAAAAAACAATTAAAAAAAACTGTGGTGGATTGACAACAAAAAAACCTATTTCCTGAAGCACAAGGAGAACAAGCTAGTTAATTAAAGGTGGTTATTTGCAGAGCTTTCACAAGAAAAAATGTACTGTGCTAGATTGACACTTCATGCTTACTGTAAAATATGTGTCCTGTAGCAAACGTACAGAACCAGTGGATAAATTATTTCATCCAAATGAGAGCCCTGACCTCTATCCCACTGATTCTAGTTGAGCTATAGTGCAAACCCTGATAAATGCTCTTGATGCATGCTGCATGTCTCATCGATTCACTGCAGCTCTAACCACACGTAAGAGAACTGCTAGGAGCTGAGACCATGATTGCATCATTTCCTCTGACTGTGGGTGGCAGAAGGTCACTGCACTGATACCAGTCATGCTCATGAGAATACTCGTACATCTCAGAATGACTGACACCTGGAAACGGCGTGTTCCTGCACATTTGATGCATGAAATGACATCTAAAATGACTCAGTCAGAATGAGTACAAATTAATTATAATTAGGATATCAGTAGTTAGTTGGGAGAGTGATTCAGCAGACAAAATTACCCAAGGTCAGTGAAAAATAAAGCTGAAATTTGAGCATAAAATATTTAAGTAGGTGTGTCCTTGAATTAAACAATTTATTAAATGTGGGTGCAGTTTGTGAAATGAGTTGGTCATGTGCAGTCTGTTGTTTGTTTGTTTCAAATTTATCTATGGTTTTGGAGTTATTGTTAAAAGTTGGCAGAAGTAATTCAGTTCAATTATAAAATCGAATACATTTTCGTAGGAGTGGATGACGCATGTTGTACTGTAAAAGGAGTTCAGATTTCAGCATGTGTGAATAAGTCACTGGGTGGGAACTCACAGAACGACACCATCCTACACACTTGCAGATAAACAGGTAGAGCTTTACAGGAATTTTAGCCACTATATGTTAACATGCGGAAAAGACTAGTCTGTCACTATGGGTGTTTTGCTTGTTTCGATTACATATTTGGCTGGACTTCTAAAATTGTTGGCACATATGGCACACTGCTAATCTAGTGTTTTTGAGGTGTTTGGTACATGCTGTATGCTGCCAATTAGCATACTGAACATATTCAGTCATAATTATATAATCCTGTGCATCACCACTGTGCATGTTGTTTCCGAGAGTCCACTTGTATTTGTTCTTAATAGAAAACATGCTGTCTAACTAAAATATGAAGTATATATAAAATGTTAAATGTATTTTTAAATTCGATGTCAACTATACGTAAAATGCAAGTGACTTCACAAATACGTAAAATGCAAGTCACTTCACAAATAATTATTACAAAGAAACATAAGCAAAATCTTGCTTTGTTTACAGTGAGTGAAAAAAAAATCAGGCAGTATAAGTTTAAACCATAAAACAACAAAAATTGCTTAAAGACAGTAAACATATTGTGGTTTGTGAGTAATGTTGGTTAAAGGGATAGTTCACACAAAAGTATAAATTACCCCATGATTTACTCAATGTCAAGGCATCCTAGCTGTATATGATTTTCTTCTTTCAGATGAATCCAATTTGAGTTATATAATAATAATTAGGGGTATCATGATATACCGGTATTGGCGATAACTGTGATATTCAAAGAAACAATTGTCGATATCATGTTAATTTAGTGTGTGACGATTTACCGGTATTAGCGATAACAGCAATATTTTAAATGACCACTTCTCTTATGATAACACCACATGTAAATACTCCATCGCCAGTACATGGTTAAGCTCCCAGGTGGCAGTATTCTGCTTTAACGCTGACACCTGTCACCTCTCCGAGGACAGCTGTGTTCATCAGAGTAAGTTGCCATTATTTTACTAGTCATAGAATGGGAAACACTATATAACCTGTTAACAGTGGTTTTCTGTGTTCATATATTTAAGTAGAGGGTGATTATTCTAATATGTACCGCATTTTCTTTACTCGTGTTTTTTTTATTTATTATTTTTTTTTTTATCAAATACGGCCTGTGCGTAGTCACACTTTATTTCTTTGTACAAATCTATTAACAGTTACACGATTAAAACTGATCTTAAAAAACTGAGAAACCACACTGCAACATTAAACTTGTAAAATGTTACATTGGTTGCAGTGCCATGCACTTAATGCCTCATCTGCGGTCATTTTTCAATAAGATTCATTAGTTAACATTAGTTAATTACATTAGTTAATCTATATAAATAATAATGAACAATATTTCCACAGCATTTATCTACCTATCTTAGTTCAGGTTAATTTCAGCATTTACTTAAGCATTATTAAAATCACAAGTTGTGTTTGTAAACATGTATGCACAGTGAACTAATATGAACAATCAATGACTATTTGTATTAACGTTAACAAAGATGAATAAATTGTGTAATAAATGTATTGTTCATTGTTCATTCAAGTAAAAAAAAAGAAGACATCTTACTGTAAAGTGTTACCCTTAATATTTATTCATCATACTGTTGAACTTGACAGTATTTTCTCTCTTGTTATTTCATAGGAAATTCAAAGAAGATGGAGAAAGACAGAGTCTTGTGCCCTGCATTTATAAGTATCCTTATGTTTGTTGGGTAAAAAAAAAAAACTTAATAAACAAAGTAAAAAATTAATTGACTGATATAATTTGCCCCTAAGGTTTCTATAGATATAACGATATATCAATATTGTGAATTCTTATGGCCAGTATAACCATAATATAAAAAGTCTAACACTGTGACAGCCCCAAAGTGCAAAGTGCCTGGAATAACTCTCCACATGTCTAAGAACTGACATAGCGGCTGAATCACTCCAATCGCTGTTGCTAGTGTTGTTCTTTGTAGACCAGAGCCTTGCCACGGTGAGGCTAAATACCCTGGTGGGGAAATGGTTTGCGGAGGATAACACTGGGAGGCCATCATAGGCACAGACAGTGGCTCTGTGCTTCTGTGAGGCAGGGTGAGTGATGCAATATTGAGGGAATGGCTCTATTTGTGTTTTTATTAAACAAACTGAAACATGATCATTGCTTTTGTCTCCTGTAGGAACAAGGCAAACATAATGAAAGATGTGGTGCTTGTGAGCAAGGCCTCCAGTGAGTTCTCTCCTCTTCTTGGCAGGTCCGTCAGCACAAAGGTTTGGCAGCCGAGGGTGGTCCGCTGTCATGGACGAGATTCCTCCTCTGTCTGTGACAACTTTTCCCGGATCCCATCCACTGCTGGGGGCGAAAATCATGTCGAAGAGCTGCGGAGGCTCCTTAGTCATTCTCTTACTGGAGCGGGATGCAGATGAGAAGTGTGATCTCGATGGTGGATGGAATGGCTGCCGGGGCATCAGGTGACTCATCGTCTTAGATCACTTTTCCAACTCTTGCCTACCGTAGCAATAGGAGCACAGAAGATGCAGGTCCACCACCATCATGCTGGACACCGGGGTACCACAGGGCTGTGCTGAGCCCATTCCCCTACTCCCTCTACACCCACCACTTCAGGCTTGTGCATGGATCCAATTCCATCATAAATTTTGCAGATGACACCACAGTGATTGGCCTCATCAGAGACTACAATAAGATTGCCTAGAGGGAGGAGATACAGCACCTGGCCGCATGGTGTGCTGTAGGGCTGTCAACCAATATTCTAAATTCAAATATATATTAGAATAGTAAAAAAAAAAAAAAAAACTAATTTCAAAGGTGAAAATTAACATTCGAATAAAAAAAATGTGGAAAAAAATGCCCACGGTAGTAGAGGCGTGGCTGTCTGCTTTGCGATTGAGCGCGCTAGCGCCTGAGGGTTCAGGGACAGGTCACTGAAAGTCGACGCGTCTTGCAAGGATGATGGCAGAAAGTGCAGAGCCCAACTCGACCGCAGCAGAGAAAGTGAGGTAAAATTTTTGACCCACGAGATAAAGTTGTATGCAAGCTATGTAAGATACAGTTAGCATACCATTCGACCACCTGAACTGATGTCACATCTCACAAAAATGTCCACCCAAATGAGCATGGCATAATGTGTAGAACTCCAGCTAAACAGTCATGTCTTGACTGGACGTTTCTTTGCTTCTCCCGCCACAAGCTCTTTGTCCGCAACACAACTAGAGACCATAGCGCCATAAAAGGACATGAGACCGATCAGTACTGTCAAGCAATAGAAGCGAGGTTTGATTATTTATAGTTTCATGTCAAGGAAAAGTTCCTTGTTTACCACAGCACAGTTTGCTCGGAGCGTTCAATGTCAGTTCTATATGCTGTAAAACTTCAATTAATATTAATAATATTTGTTTCAATCACTGAATGAAGCCTGCTATACTTGCAGCCTTAAATTGCTTGCACAAAACTCTTGATCAGCACTCAAAATTTGTTTGTTCATCTAAACCGTTATGCGCAGAGAGTGTTAGGGTGAGGGCGAGAGAGGGTGAGGTCTGCGTTCTTGGCCATTAGTTGATTTCCTTGTTTTTGTGTAGGTAATATGTTGTCAAATATTTACTACCTATACAAGTAGTTATGTCTCTTTGTATTATTTTGTCCTGTTATTGACGTAATGTGCGTCATTGACAATATGTGACAATATGTTCGATTAGCTCGAATATTCTTTTTTTTTTTTTTTAGGGAATATTCGAACTTAATTTTTGAGCAATTTTGACAGCCCTAGTGTGCTGACAACAACCTGCTCCTTAACAACAGTAACACAGAGGAGCTTATCATATGTGATCGAGAACATCCTGAGCAGTTGAATCACTGTCTGGTATGAGAACTGCTCAGTGGCTGACCGCAAGGGACTGCAGAGGGTGGTGAAAACTGCACAATGCATCACAGGGACAACACTTCCTGCTATTAAGGACATCCAGAAAAAATGCTGTCTACATCAAGCTTGGAGCATTCTTAAGGACTCCTTTCACCCTCACCATAGACATTTAACCTCCTTCCCTCTGGGAGGTGCTTCAGGAGCCTATGGACAAGGACCAGCAGACTCAGAAACACCTTTTTCCCTACACACAAAGACCACTACACACTCCTCAACCTTCCTCATCACTACTTCTGGTTTAAAAAAAATAAAATAAAGTAAAATAAATAGTAGTAAAAAAATAAAAAAAAAATAAAATAAAAATAAAACCTGTTACACTTTTTATTAATTGCACTACTGTCTGTACATCCAAATTACTGAATGATCCATTTGCATTTGGAATATTTTTCTATGTACCTTTTTAATGTCCATTGCACTAGTGTTTTGTACAATTTAACATATTGCCTTAAACATATGTTTTTAAGTTTGATATAAGGTTGCTCCACACTATGTTTGTTTGAAGCAGTGACATCAAATTATGCATCTTTCTGAGGTTGGGGTTGATCGATCTGCCACAAGTTCAGAGGTTGAATGTTTGAATTCAAGCGGTGATGCAAGCATTATTTCCATGTCTGATTTCAAAAGAAAAGGCAGGATTTTATGTGTTTAATGTTAATAAATTTTACCGTAAATATGGATATTTGTCTTACAAAAATGCACCGATTCACTTCATGAAGACTTTATTGACTCCCTGGAGCCATGTGGGACATTTTTATGATGGATGGATGCACCCAGATGGCACTTGTAGGTCTGCAAAATGTCTGTTAAAGATTGCATAATCTGGAAAGCATCTGGTGTGTACTAACATCTGATAGATGTCTCTAAGATGTCAGTTTTACATACATTCTAAGTCATAAATATCTCAAAGACATTTTTTAAATGTTTATTTGACTTCTGATGGGAAAAATCCTATTGACGTATTGCAGATGAGCAAACGTTCTAAAAATATGTCTTGCAGATGTAAATGCAGATGTCAAATAGACCTCTCCATGATGTATGTGTCCTATCAGGACAATAAATTGGACTTTTATTGGACTATTGAATTATGTTACCCATCCTCTGTCATTATAAAGCTTGGAAGAGCCAAGCCATGTTTTTTAAAAATAATTCTATTCTTCTGAAAGAGGAAAGTCATACACACCTAGGATAGTAGTTTTTTATATGTATTTTTATACATTAAGTTCAGACATTTATCAATTTAACATTGAACAGCTATTTCTAACATGTCAGTATGAGAAGAAGAAACACATCAATACGCATACAAGAAGAAGAAAAAGAACAAAAACAAAAAGTAAAAGACAAAGAAAACACCTCTGAAGCACAGTCAAAGCTCATATAAAGACAACATCAGATCTTCTCGCCTTGATCGCAATGCAGGTTGACTCATTTTGTGAAATTTAATATATCATAATAAATCACGCAGAACTTATGTATGAGTGAGCAAGTGCAAACAAATGTGCATGAAACGTTGTAGCAACCCTGGTAATATAATTAAAGGAAGCTAACAAACAAACCTAATTATTTTAGCAACAGACACACAGCAAGACTGAAACTATGCAAAAGCCTACAGATCAAAACAAAAATCATCCCCTGTCTGCGATGTTTTGATCATCTGTGAGTAATCTCTCCCCTGATATTTGAAAGTTACTTACATCACAGATATTTCACTTTTACTGCTCATCGTATGAGAGTACAGCAGTGATATACACATTGAATGTATCTGAAGCTTGCAGGCATCTTAATTATTTCATGTGAGGGCTAAACTCTCAGTGTGTTGTTATTGTAATTCCCACAACAGATGCACTGTTCTTCTCTCCCTGTCTCAGAATGTTCTCATTGTGTCGAGAGCTGTCGCTTCTGCTTAACCCAACGCTGTTTAACCTGCTCCAATTAATTCATTACACTCCCAGAGAAACCAAAGTATAGTATAACATTCCAAATATTCCACTGAGTCTGAAAATTATAACTTATGTTTTAAGGCAAAAAAAGAAAAAGAAAAAAAAGAAGACCATTCAAGAAAGAAATTAAGAAATCTCGCCAAGTCTGTGCTGCAAATATACACTATAGTCTATGCTTATTCAGATTCTGCATCTGTGTCACCTTTGATGAAATAAATAAATAGTTGGTCTCTAGTGACCTCTAATCTAGTCCTTTAGGCTGGTTATGCACTTGATCCACTACATTATTTTACATCACACAAAGGTTTTATTTGTTGAGCTATCAGCTATTGGAATACGATTTGTACAAACGGACATTGATGATGCTCAAGAGCTGTTCATTTACTGAGTGTAAATACTCTCAGAGGGAGTAAACTGTTCTCTTATGTGTGCCCTCTGGAGATGCCCGGTATCTGTCTAAACAATGATAGCTCTTTTCAGGGTTTCCTCTGCAAGGCCAAATAGCTTGCCGGACTAAACAAACACTGTAACCCATATATCTGTCAATGACCGAGAAAGAGGCAAACGACTGAAAGCAAAAATAAATTTCAATCCTGTGTCCAAGATGTGCACCTGTCTCTGAGGAAGAAGGAAGCAGTGGTGGAAAGTAGATTATATATAGAATGAGGATCCACCAGGACAGTTTTGTACAAGAAGGCTCTGTTATAAAATCATGGGATAATGACCACAACTCCAGTTTGGGAAGAAGCCAAATTCAACTGAGAGGCCATCTGACTGGACAAACATTACTCAAGATGAACACAGCCTCTTGTTTTTATGTGTTTCCTGTCCTTCCGACCTGTTAAATGCCATTAGAAGCTTGCTGAATCTTTAAAACATTCACACACACACACACACACACACACACACACACACACACACAATCTTGGCTGTTGCAGGATGCAGGGGTGCAGCCCTGGAGAGCACGTGTCAGCCTTGCAGCAGTAAGGCTTGTAAAAGTGTAGAGGTGCTAAGCCTTTGATGCTGTCCTTATGGAGTATGGCCCATTGCTGGAAAAGATAACCAGGATGGCCCTTTCCTAACCTCCAGGCCTGTTCACTACCAACAGGAAGTTTTTTTATGCAGACAGAGAAGTCTGCTGATGGACTGGTTGTGAGTCAAGGAACAATGGGTAGGCGGGTGTTTGTTCACTTTCTACATAGCATGAAATACTCGCAACCCTACATAATACATAAACATGTGACTTATAACCCAGCCCATGATGCTAGTCTTGGATTGGATTGCTTCTGCACAGGCCTTTTAAATTTGCTAGTCCAAACCAGGAGCCTCTAATTGAGACTGTTGCACAAAAACAAAAACTAAATAAATATCATTAAAATGAACCAGTCTATAATAGAAGCACCTAATGTTGCAGAAAGTGAGTTTTTCACACAGCATAGGCTATAACAAAATCCAAAAGTGTGTCGGGTTATTAGAATGTATTCCCTTTGAACCACTAGATGGCACACAAATTTGCCACAACATCTTTCCTAAACATTCCTGTTTCACTTCTGTACACATGGAAATTTGACAGATCCTTGATGCGCTCAGGAGCAGCAATGCAAAACTGATTCTGACCTAATTTGGTTTAATATTAATGTTGTTGTAAATGTTATAGATTTATGCAGCAAATGGGAATCAATTAAAATACCAAATATAATTTGAGACAAATTTTTTTTTTTAACAACTAAAAAATGCGTAAAATGTAATCCTGCTGCTGGAGCTAAAGACACAGTATTTGACATGATAATAAAAAGCTTGCTGACTTTAACTGTTGAAATTACATGGTTGAATTCAGGTGGTTAATATAATTTAAGTTGCGTGTCCACCTTCCAGATATTGCTGTAATATTATTAATCATATCTTATAATAAAATATAATATTTATTATTATTATTATTATACTGTAAAGCCATAATACATTATTATGGTATCTCCCTCAAGCAACATAAAACTTTTTTTTTTTTTCAGTAATTAACAAGGTTATGTTGTGAGATACACTCTCATTCTGCTCACAGGTTAGTGGGAAATGTATACTGGTTCTGACAACACCAGCACCAGCTCTATTTTTGAGAAAGAAAAAAAATAATAATAATAATAATAAAGAGTATTTTGCAACCTCATTACTAGCCAAACCCAAGGGGATTGTCTTGGAAAGGTCTTCTGTTACACTTTATTACCAAACCAAACCAAAAAAAAAAAAAAAAAAGAAAAACACTGCATTCCCAACACATCAAAAGAGTATTACTTGTTGTTAAAGCTGTTTTTGACATTCAGCATAAGATGCTCAGAGACCAATTGTGAATATCTCTGTGGATTAGCCTTCTGGGTATCTGCTAGACGATTCAACATTACTGTAGTCTTTCTCATAGGGGTTCCACTGTTTGAACCAGCATTATGTTGCAAATAGTTGAAGATCATCGTGTAGTTATTCAACAGGAAAGCAAAGGCTTTTGGTGGTCTTTTATTGTGGCTTTGCCCTGTGGCCTGGAGTCCTACATTTTTTTCAGGAGAAAAAAAAAATCCATTTAAATACTGTCACTGACACTGTAGAGCTACAAAGTGGCAAATAATGTGTGGCATGCCAGAGGCAAACCCAATCGCTTACTTTAAGAAAATGATATGCCAAGCTACAGACTTGCAAAGGCTCAATCATAATTAAAAATGTCTAATTTATGCTGCGGAGAATTTCAGACTGCCCCTCTAAATCAGGCTGTTCTACTTGCCTCAAATAATTATGTAAAAAGCTATTGTTGTAAAAAAAAAAAAAAATATATATATATATATATATATATATATATATATATATATATATATATATATATATATATATATATATATATATATAAGGAAAAACAGGCATGCACCATAAGTCACATGTTTACTTACTGTTAGTTAATAAGGAACTTTGGTAAAATTGGTAATGCTAGTAAAAGCATCATGAACTAACAATATACAATATTTATCCTGCTTTCAATCTAGGTTAATGTTCATTTCTAATTCATAAGTTGTACAAAGAAGTTAACACTAGTTAATGTATTATGAACAAACATGAATGAACAATGAACAGAAATATATCTTAGCATTAACCTATAAAAACTAATACTGCACAAAAAAAAATAAAAGTAAATCTTGAGCATAACATAAACTTTAGTATGGAGTTGAAAATTAATTTGTATGACAACAGCACTGTTTTGTTTCCTAAATCACATTTGTGCTTTTCAGTTAATTATGTGCTAAACAGTGTGTTGTTTGAATGCCCGGTTGAAACTGGATAGTGAAAGTCCTAATATAAACAGTCTCTATTAAACAGAAGAATGGTTATACACTTATATACTAGCTCAGGGATACTTATATAAGCATGTAAGTAAATAAATAAATACAATTAAATTCTGCTAACATAACGCAGAGCTTAATATATATTTATCTTTGCTGCCACAGCAGACTTCTGAAGCCACCCGTATGAAATCATGAGATTCTTATGACTTCTTTTTTTTTTGCCGTTTCATATGATTAATGGGACTTTGATAGATCAGCAGTCTTTTATTAGGAACAAAAGCATAAAAGGCTGATTGTGGGACTCTGAGGGGCAGGTGGATTGTTCTATGTGTGTGTGTGTGTGTGTGTGGCATTCTGTGTCGTGTCTAAAAAGAAAATATGCTTGAAAGTCACTGTGATTTGTGCTGGGTAGCTGAAACAGGCGGTGAAGACTCGTGTCTTTATTATTTTTAGTTTGCTTACTTTCATATTCTATTGGAAACTTGTGTACTATTTATACTACATGCATGCTTACGTTCATGTTAAATACTGCTTTTTGCATGTTTTTGTTTGGTCAGTTGCTTATGCATATTGTGTTTTGCTTCATGTTTTGTTTATAAAACTGTGTCTGTCATAGGCAACTTGAAAGCAGGATGAGGTGCGTTGTGTTGCCAGGCCCATTTCAGGTGCAACATAGTAAAGACTGCTTTAGCACCAAGTTTTGGTGTCATGGTTATTGATTAATTATTGATTAATTGGTCATTCTGTTCAGGTGTGTGCACTTTAAGTTCCTGTGTTAGCTAATTTAGCTTGTTGGGTATCGTTTATGTCAGTGGTTCTCAATTCCAGTCTTCGTGTACCACTGCTCTGCACATTGTATGTATGTCTCTCTTATCCGATGTCCTCAGTTCAGTTCATGGATCTCCCTCCTAACAAGTTGATGATTTGAATCAGGCATGCAAAATAATGTTTAATTTTACTCTATTAAAAAACTACATATCATGAATTTCAAAGAACATCATAATGTACAAAGTAAAAAAAAAAAACAGATAATTGTGCTGTATGGGAGTTTCACAGCAACACACAGCATATTTAATGCCACACGCAGGTTAAACACACAGGAAGGAACCTCCTGAGGATATGATACAACATTCATAAAACCCCCATCTATCTCTATCTTTCTTTCTCACTCACCCTCTTCCCTTTAGAACATTAGTGTCCCCCCCCCCCATCCCAAGCTTTCTGCAATGTAGCACTTTTACTGTCAATTTAAGGAACAAGAAAAAAAAAAAATCTTTAGCCAGAATAACTTCAATGATCATAACGAGAACATAAGAGTTTATGGTGAGGTACGGTTCATGTTAAATGTTCAAAAAATGGAACATCACACTAAATAAGTGCAACATAAAACACGTTTAAAGTTTAAAAAAATGATATATAAATTGGTAGATCTTAAAAATAAGAAAGGATAATATCATAGATAGTGGAACTGGGTACAATTTTTGGAGCGGTTTTTAACATGTGTAGTGGTTATTGTTAGGTTGAAGTAACCTCCTTCAGTCTAAGTCTATAAAATGATTAATCTCTTAGTCAAATATTGTAGGCAGATTGTTTAGAAAAGCATATGATTTAAGGTATCAAATTATGAACAATAGTAATACTTATGACTGATTTAATAAAAGCCATTAAATAACAAAAAATTCTGATCAATTCAGGCAGAAGCCATGTCGACCACAGACTAAATATTCTACGAATGTCTTAGGATGTGGTTGGCCAAGTAGGCTGTTATCGATGGTATGTGTGCACCATGCATGTGTGTATGTTTACTGTCTTTAAAGACATTGTGGAAGGGCTGAAAAGTAAAGAAATATCTAAAAATAAATTAAGCAATCACCGCAGATGAGCCATTCCACAAATGCTTTATTTGGATTATTTACCTTTCTTTCACCATATGTTTCATGTAGTAAGCTCTGAGCATTATCTCTGAACGCCTCAGCTGCTGTACGACTTTCCGTGTTTGAGGGTGAGAACAACAGAGGAGGAGAGAGAGACAGAGACAGAAGAGTGCTCCATCTAAAGCCTCAACCACATCCTCTAACACATCTGTCAGTAGCAACTATGCTACCAACCTAAACTCTCACACACATACCTCTCTTTTTCTGTTTCTTCCTTACACACACATTGAAACTGTGAGTTCCGGGAAATCACATTAACATAAGTGTGACTGTTAACAAGCAGCCGCTAATCATTCACCATCTCAATGTATTCGAGCCTGGAAGGAGTTGACACAAGGTATAACTGCATCTCAAAGCATGCGAACATGCACACACACACAATTAGACTCAATCATGTGAATTATACTGGTTGAACAGTATATGAAAAAAAAAAAAAAAAAAAAACTAAACTGGACAATAATCAGTTCCCTTATTACTGTAATTCCAAACGTGCTTGACTTTCCACTGATCACTAATGGAGATGTTTTCCAAGATTTTACCATAGGCCTACCTATATATATATATAGTTATTGGGCCCCTCCTAAAAGCTTTCAATAGCTTCTTTGGGGTTTCCCCCTTTTTTTCCACACATTAACCTTTCAATAACTATTGTAATTTTGTCTTGATGTTGTGTGTGAAAAAAATGAAAATAAATAAATAAAATAAAATCATATATCTAATATTTAAGAGTATAATTATTTATTTTTAAAATGTCATAATCATTAGAATTAGATCAAAGACTGAAAAAGGCAAATTTATTTATTTATATTTAATTAAAATTTGGTTAATCATCAACAAACCAAATGGGAAATAATTACACAGAGAAGATTTCAAATCTCTTACCCCTAACATGAGCAATGGTAACTGTGTTGGTTGCTTTTAGTTTATTATAAATTAACAGGTCAAACACGCTAATTTACTTCTGTTTCAGTTTACAGATAAAATATTTTTTAAATAAAATAATAATAATAATAATAATAATAATAAGTGTAAAAAAATTAAAAAAATAAAAAACATTATCCACATGTGACATTTTGAGTGACCTGTAAAGGAAAAAAAAAGCAAGGTGGACTTTTTGTGGTGTTCAGGGGGGAAAGCTCTTCAAAAGACTTTGAAATGCCTCTGCAGGGTAAAAGTCAACAGGTGGCATGAATATAATTATGCTGTAAAGGTGCTTGTCTGCAAGATGTTTTAAACTCTGAGCATCCATTGATGCATATCTCACCATAATCTCACAAGTAAAAAAGCTAGACACCACAACCTCTTTAGATGAATTTCCAATGCTGAAGCTGATCTCTGGTTGTTCTTACTTGTAAACTCTATTTTATTTCAAAGTCTAAGAGTAAAGAGTGTCATGAGTTTAGCTTTGTAGATCTTTTCCAAAACCAAGTCAGCTGTCTACTTATACAACATTTAGCAGTCTTGTGTCTGAGTTTGTGTAACATGTTTAAACTACTGAATGTTCAATTCAGAGACTTAATTTCACACACAGGAGGCAACATTACAGTTTAGTTTCTACCTTACAGAGTAGTTGCCAATGTCGACAAAAGGCAGCAAGCTTACCAGGTTTTGAAACAGAGTTAGTCTGGTTTGGCTGTGTTATAAATGTACTCTCAGTATAAAAGAGCACAAAATGTACATGTTTCAGGATCTTGTCCAACAATGTTGCTTTGTGAAACCACAAACTCCTCCGCTTCACCTCCTCAATCATGACTTATAGATCAGTGTCACTTCCTGTTGGACTGGTCCATTATTTCATTCGGGGGTGTCAGGTGCCCAAAGTGCAATAATAAGCAGACATGCTATTGTTTTTTTTGTGTTTTTTTTTATTATAGTGATAATTGATTTATAAATTCCGTTTTTAAGAGTGGGCATCAAGCTGAGTAACTGTGTGTATTGTCCACTTTGCAGCCTATTCTGGTCAGGAACCACCCACTCAAGACCCTTTTCCACCACAAGAACTTTCCACAGGACTTTGGGCCGGAACTCCGTGTGTTTCCACTGCAGGAACCAGTGCCCGGTTGCATGAAACTCCTTAAGCTAAGAAATCCCTTTAATTTAAGGTTAAGGGTACCCTTAGGGAAACTTGGGTTGCAAGAAAAAACCCTAAGGGTTTCCTTAAGGATCTTAAGGCTGTTATTAAGTTTTCCCCCTTAATTATCTAAGTGTTCCCTTAAGCGTTGCAACAAAGTCCTTAGTGACCATTTCACCTTAATAAATTTAAGGGACCAAAACAGCTCCCTTAAGTCAACTTAAACTCAAAATATGATGGCTGATTTAGTGTTAATTGAAGAAGAGGAAATAAATAGTAATACAAGTGTGATTTTAGCAAGGGTTTGGCTTTGTGGTTCGTTATGTTCTGTTTACTGTAAGAGGTAGTAACTATAGCAACCGCAGCAATCTTTGCCGTATGTTGTCAGAAACTACTGTGAAACACTTAGTATAAAGACATAGGTAAGGGTGACAGTTAAGAGGTTTCTTGCAACGCTCTTAATGAAATCCCTTACCTCAGGGATTTTTTTCTCCCTCAGGGAAACCCTCACTTAAGGAGTTTCATGCAACCGGGCACAGGATCTAAATAAAGTTCTAGGTAAAAAATTGCCCCTCAGAAAGTCCCTGTTCTCGAGGTAGTAGTTTTTCAAAGGTCTGAAACTTTTGGGGACGGGACTTGATCGCTGAACATGCTGATTGGTTGAGTTCACACAGCATTGTATTTCAACCACCCTTTGCATAGTGAATTTTTGTAAAAAAAAGTTTACATATTACAGTTATTGTGTCATGAAATGTATTTTTTTTTAAAACTCAAATCTGTGGTTCATTAATAAAAACAGTGCCTATTTGAAAATGTGCTTATCCGATTTCGAATATGGGAGCTCCACGCGATCAGAGGGTGCAAAGTGATCATGTATTCTGATGTCACAAGTCCAAAATTTGCATACTTGGTATTGAAACGTGGGCAGACCTACGTCACCAGACTATATGCCTATTCTTCTCTGTACTTTAGAATGCAATGGAAACAGATGAGCAACAGGTCTGGGGGGAAAAAAGACCCTGAAGTCCATGATCATCTCCACAGTTTTGAACATGCTCCCAATTGTTAAGACGGCACCAGACAGCCAGCTCTTTAACCTCTTGTCTATAACCAGAGTCGTCACTGTCTTGAATGAGGCTGATAAGTGTGGTGTCATCTGCAAAATTCACGAGCTTGACAGAGGGGTCTTTAGAGGTGCAGCCACTGATGTAGAGAAAGAAGAGCAGTGGGGAGAGGATGCAACTCTGGGAGGCGCCAGTGCTGATCATATGGGTGCTGGATTAAAATTTTCCCAGCTTTACTGGCTGCTGCCTGTCTTTCAGGAAGCTGGTGATCCATTGACAGATGGAAGTGGGCACGGAAAGCTGATTTAATTTGGGCAGGAGGAGGATTGGGATGATAGTGTTAAAAGCCATGGTGAATTCCACAAACATGCTTACCTGACTGGTTACAGATAAACTGAAACCAGTCTTTCAAATGATTTCATGGCCACAGATGTTGGAACCACAGGTCCAGTAATTTGGGGTTTCTTTGGGACGGGGATGATGGTGGAACATTTGAACCATGAAGGGACTTTGCACAGCTCCAGTGATCTGTTGAAGATCTGTGTGAAGATTGGGGCCAGCTGGTCAGCGCAGGTTTTCAGACAAGCTGGTATCACACTGTCAGTTGTTGATTCACCACAGTGTGGGGAGGATGGTGGCTTGTAATTGGTTATGTCTTTCAGACCTGTCCACACTGGTAACTGGAAGATAATTGGTTCTTTAGCTTTCCAGAATAATTCCTCTTTGACAGTCTGATCTCCTTTTCCACTGTGTATTAGGCCTGTTTATATAATAATCTGTTCCAATTCTTCTTCTTCGTCTTCTTTGGACTGACAAAGCAGTCTGCGTTTTGCAGTGAACCATGGTTTGTCATTGTTGTATGTTAAATTAGTTCTAGTAGGAATGCATGTCTCCACAGAGATTGATATAAGAAGTTACAGTCTCTGTGAGCTCTTCCAGATTGGAGGCAGCATCTTCAAAAACACTACAATCAGTGAAGTCGAAACAGGCTTGTAAATCAGGCTCTGCTCCATTAGTCCTTAACAGAGGTTTAGCTGATTTCAGTTTCTGCCTGTAGGTTGGTATAAGATGAACTAAACAGTGATCAGAGAGTCCCAAAGTTCCCAGTGGGACAGAGCGATATGCATCCTTTACTGTGGTGTAACAATGGTCCAATATATTGCCGTCTCTGGTGGGACATGTAATGTGCTGTCTGTATTTTGGCAGTTCATGGGAAAGATTTGCCTTATTGAAATCCCAGAGAATGATTCAAACAGAGTCAGAGTATTGCTCTGTCTCTGTGATCTGATCAGCAAGTTTTTGTAGAGCCGATTGAACGATTGGACCTCCAGTGGCAAATAGAATGGTTTACAGTTAATGAAGAGCACTTCTAGATCGGGACAGCACCATCTTCTTGAACACTGTTACATCTGTACATCACCGTTTGAAGATGTAAAAACATGTCCCGCCGCTGTGATATTTCTCCATTGATTCTGCATCGTGGTCCGCTCTGAACAGCTGGAAGCCTGGCAGATGTAGCACGCTGTGCGGAATAACGTCATTCAGCCATGTTTTTGAGAAACACAGAGCAACAGAGTTTGAAAAAGTCTTGTTTATCCAGGAAAGCAGAAGTCAGTTTTGTTGGGTAGAAAACAGAGATTCGCCAGATGGATGCTAGTCAACAATGTTCGATATCCACATTGACTGAGCTTCACGAGCACTCCAGCTTGCTTTCCCCGTCTGTGCATCCTAAAGGGTGCATCTGCAAGTGCAAACTTTGGTCTGTTTCCAAAAGAATTTATGAATTATAACAATTTAAGTTTGAATAGTATACTTTCAAGTCTTTGTTCAAAATGGGGGGCAGGTGACAGTCCAGAGGTTAAAGGGATACGACCAAGAGCTTAGCATCATACTAAGTCTTGGCCTGTCACACAGGGGCTACCGCTTGCTCTTGCTTAAACTTGCTGATGGAACTGTCTCAACTGTCATCAAATAGGTATCCTGAGTGTACATACGTAGGTGGAGTGGTGCCCAAGATGAATGGGGCTTTTACCAGCTCAAGAAAGGGCACAAAGCAACTGTGTGAAGCCCTTACCATAAATGTTTTTTAGAAAAGAACGCAGAGTACTAGTGTGCGAACTTACCACAGTGTGGATTTTAGAAAGTGCCCAAAGATGTCCACACTTACCATATCATGGATTTTAGGGTAACGTTCTAAGAGGATCTCGTGGCACTCTGAAAGAGCAGCTCATAGATGCAATGTCTCCAAACCAATATATTTGAGTGTCATCAACTCAATCTATGGGATAATGCTTCAGAGACTAGCTATAAAAATACAGCTGAGAGAAGGGACAAACATCCAGCTCTCAAATGAGAGGGGAGCTTGACCTTCCATGTGTTCCACTGCTGGAACAGCTATCAGTAATTTACTTAGCCGAGAGAGCAACACACCCAGTTCTCAATGAGAAAGAGGGCTCAACCTACAGCATTTTCCAATGCTGGAATGACTTGATGCAGGTTACCTAGCTGAGGGAGGATAAACCCAGCTCTCAACAAGAGAGGGGGGCTTGACCTACAGCATGATTTTTAGAATCAGAATGGGAAGTGTACTGCAAGCTAGCAAAAATCTCAGGAGAGTTGGATCAGAGAGGTGGAGGAAGGGCCTAGGACCAGGACTCCTAAGATGTTCGGCTTCAGACCTGGATTTTCATGGAATGAAGGATTTGAAGACAGCTGAACGTGCCTTTACCTCCCTGAAATTCTCGACTAACGTCTTGACAGAGGTACCGAAAAGTTCGGAAGGTGAAACAGAAGCATCAAGAAGAAAGCCCTTTTCATTTCATTCTTTCATTCCCGATATCTGCCAGATTCACCCACCGATGTCTCTCCATTACTACCATGGCTGAAATAGACCTGCCCATGACAGAGGCGGCCTGCTTAGTAGTATGAGAGCGAGATCTGTGGTGTGGCACAGCTCAGCTACTTCAGCAGGAGAAAGGCATTTGCCTTTATCCAGATCTTTCAGTAGATCAGCCTGATATGCCTTGAGTACCGCCATCTTGTGCAACGAAGCCACAGCCTGACCAGCTACTTCCTATGCCCTGCTATTTAAACAAGATATATGCTGAAGGCTTAAATGGCAAGAAGGGAGTAGTAAGAGAGGACGTCTCACCCATAAAGAGATAGCTAGTCAGCGTCTCTTCTACAGAGGGCATCTTATCATAGCTGTTTTTGAACATCGCCTTGATACTGGCATAACTCATATGCTGGAATCAAAGGATGTGTGAGGAAAATGGCCTCTTCCATTCCTTCTCAATCTCTGTATGGAAATCAGGAAGAAATGGAAGACTCATCTGAGGTGGTGGGCTATGGCCAGAAAGATAATGCTCATGGAGACAACCTTGCAGCGTCACTTTCTTATCCCACTTCCACGGCAAGCCCAGGCTCACCTTGACACAATCCATGACTTCCAACAGCTCGTCATAGGCAGGGATTGGGAAGGCCCAGATTCTTCGCCATCCTCAGACATCTCCTGCTTTTCCTGGGCTGAACCCAGCAGAGCACTGGCCCCCGGATCAGACGATGTTAAGGAAATAACATCATCCTCCAGCAACTCTCTGGAGCGCGAGAGAGAAAGCCCCTCTTTAAACTCATCGGCCAGATTCACCTGCGATCCCCATGAGCTCATTATCCTCCTCCAGCAGTGGGTCCAGAACCGTGGGTAGCAGATGGCTGCCCCTTTTTCCACGAAAAGAGAGACAACGAGAGTAGAGCTTTTTCTTCTGAAAATGCATGCAAAATGCCCCCCCACCCCCCTCCACAAATTGACAAAGGTCGCAGAGATCTTTTGTCTCATCAGGTGTCAAATAATGATGACATGGATGCACACATCTTCTAAACATTTTGCTAGTGCTCACCTTTTTGCTTACCAAATTTAAAATGCACACTTAAAACAAAACAGTCAGTGAAGATGAAGAACAGGATGACGTGTTCTCCAGGCGCCTGTTTATACTATAGTCACACCGGTAGTGACGTCATGGGCCGACGCCGGCCAACATGTTGTTGGAGTTTTTCAATATACTGTATGCTTCTGACATGGGTCATGATGAGGCATTCCCCATAGTGACCCCTAGAGGACACAGTTTGAAGTTCTTGAAAGGGAACTCATGAGATGGTCCCACTTATTTTAACATGCAAAAAAGAGAGAAAAGCTTGATTATGGAAATTGAGAAACAATGGATATTTTATGGCAAATACCCAAAGTTAACAACAAAAAATAAAAATAAGTGTGAAGACCTGGGTATTGATTGGGTTTTTTCCAGTAGAAGACGGATGACTCCACCTCCCCCTCGTAACCTGGTTGCATCCGTGACACCTGTTCCCAATTTCCCTTTCCTCTTTAAGAGAAGCAAGATCGATGGCAGAGGGGCGGGCGACCAACTTGATTGTTTTTCATTATGGTTTGATAATATTTCTTTTTGCATACTTCACGACACCACAGCACATTACATTCTCACACATACCCTTATAACCCCATTACTGACTTTTGAATACTACCGTACTACGTTTTGTATATTTGTCTCATCTAAATAAAACGTTTCTTTACGAATTGGCTCTCTTATGTCCCAGTTTTTGTTGCGTCCCCTTTTGAGTCACAGGACGTAACAATAAGGATGCAATCTACGAAGTTCTGAAAAAAAAAGTATATGTTTTACATTCATTGCATGGGCAGTGCATTGCAAATGCTGAAGAGCACCCTAACATAAATAACTCATCCACAAAATTTTCTGTTTTGAAATTTTCTGTTCTGTTTTGAATGTTCAAGCTGTGATTTTGTTGCAGAGTGCAACCTTTTTTCTTTCAGTGTGGACAGAAAATTTGCTTAATGGTGGAATATAATTGGTGTCACTATGTCTGGTGTTCAAGGTGAGTAAACATTGAAGTGTGTTTAACAGAGACAAAATTCTGGAAGACTGCAGCAAGAAAGAATACATATGATATGATATGATATTATATGATTATATGTAAATACAACATTCTGGAATTAGCATGTCCTCAACTGTGCAAGCATCAGACACTAACATATAACTTGTGAAATGTTCGAACTGTATCTAATTTAAGACGGACCAGCACAGACTCACACACACTTATAACAGTCCCATGGGGCACAGAGGGCAAAGCTGGACAACTCAGCCGAGGCTTTTTATGACAAATATTGATCCTCTTGCTAGGGTGCACCGCAAAAACTCTGCCTAGACAGACAACAAAAAATAAGTGTAACCATATCACAACTTCCTGCCAGAGGAAATTAATCTCTAGACATGAGCTAGTGTGGACACTATTTCGGTTCACTGTAGGGGGCTGAATGCAGGAGACCCAAGCACAGGACCCTTCCCTGGAGATGTGTGAGTGTGGGAATGTGTCAGGATGCTGCAGATTACTGTAATAAGAGTGTGTAAAGGTTTTGGGGTGCTAGTACTAGTGTAATGGACTACCAGCAAGAGTGTATGTGTCAGAAACAACATCATTGATGGATTACAAGAAAAAAAAAACTGGAGGGCTGGTGGGTATGTGTACAGGAGAGAGAATTACAGTGAGGAAACTGATGGGTGAAAGGTCACATTGTCTGAAGACAGATATAAAATATCCATCCATTTCAGATCTTTCCAAAACAGAAGAACTGCTCACAAATTCCCATGGGTAAAGCACATTCTTAATAAACAGTTTAGAAAATGTATATTTATACACACATATTGTACAGAACACACATGCACAACAACTCATGGTCAGAGTTCAAGAATACAACCTTACGGCTAACTTAGTGTACTTCTGTGCTTTTAAAAGCTTTCACGCTGATTATTTACAAGTGTGCCCTCTACCCTGCCATATGCTTCAGATTTTGTTTAATTATGATAATACTGCAGTCTTTGTCCAACAAACTCCATTTAAGTAATAACTATATTTCTATAACTTTCAGGGCATTTTTTAAGACCAGACCCCATTTAATTAAGTCAAATGTCAGTTAGCCTGCTGTTTGAAATATTTTGTGCAATACAGAAGAAGAAATGTGTTTATTTGGTAGTTGTGATGGTTGTGCAGAGGGAGCAGTGGCCATAGCAGAGGCTTTATTGCTGGTAAAACAAATAGATTGTCTTTAATTTTGCAAGGAATAGTTGTGGTCTCAGTAGGAAGTTATAATTAACAACTGAGTAACAGGACTCAGCAGTCAGCTTGACAATCATACTACAACAATGTGCAGGCTTAAGGCCTATATAAAAAACAAACAAACAATGAATAAATAAATAAAAACTTAAAATACAAAACTATTAACACCAAAAGTGAGCGACTGAATGAATGAATGAAAGAACAAATAAATAAACAAACAAATGAATTGATTGCAAACTATTAATGTGTAAGCAAAGCAAAAGGGCAGATTACAAAATGTGAATCTATTCACATCAAATGTGTGAAAAAACTTATTCACACCAAGTGCAAAGCTATATATATATATATATATATATATATATATATATATATATATATATATATATATATATATATATATATATATATGTAAACGTACTTACAGCCTAGCCTGTAAGTCAGAAGCACCAGACTGTCCTTGCAGAAATTTACTTTTTATAGAAACCATTTTATAGAAACAGCCTTTGTGTGTAGATGGCATTGTAGGCTACCGGTTCAGGAAACAGTCCCCGTCCTCCTTCAAATGGGCTGTACACATCTTCATATTTTGGTTGAAATTTTCTGGAAAAGTGTTTTAAATACAATTTTCCCACCAACTTCTAGTTGTGTCCTCTTTTGGAATGCTAAACAAAGTAGTTTTGCTTTCACCATGAAACAAACAAAGAATTACCAAAACATGGCGGCAGTGCAACAGCGAGAATTAAAGTTATGCCTTTTTTCTTCGCTTGAACATTTGGGTGGTGCTATGCAATTCTTCCCACACCGTGATGTAGACATATGTGGGCATGTTAGAATGAGCGTTTTAAGAATATCTCTTTGGATTTGAGACTTTTAATTCAATTCAAGATTCAAGATTTTTATTCGTCACATTATACTATTAAATAGAGCATATATAACCAGCAGTGAAATGTGAGTCAGGTCTGCTCCATGGACAGTGCAATTATTAAAGAATACAACACAGATGAAAAACATACATAAATATAGGTATGAAAGAAATAAAAGTAAGCAATAAAATATAAGAATAACATAAAAAAAATTATACTGTAGAATTAAACATATGATAGAAAATAATGTGCATGAAAGTATACTATGGTCTTAAAGGGGGGGTGAAATGCTCGTTTTCACTCAATATCCTGTTAATCTTGAGTACCTATAGAGTAGTACTGCATCCTTCATAACTCCAAAAAGTCTTTAGTTTTATTATATTCATAAGAGAAAGATAGTCTGTACCGATTTTTCCCGGAAAAACACGACCGACTGGAGGCGTGACGTGTGGGCGGGGCTAAAGAATCACGAGCGCCAGTAGGCTTTTGCGTTGAGA
Source organism: Carassius auratus (assembly GCF_003368295.1). Classification (NCBI taxonomy): domain Eukaryota; kingdom Metazoa; phylum Chordata; class Actinopteri; order Cypriniformes; family Cyprinidae; genus Carassius; species Carassius auratus. Next base: position 16,685,750 of record NC_039285.1, read on the forward strand.
GCATGTGGAAGCTGTGACATTACCGTGAGGGAAAAACAACCATCATCCAAAACAAACCATGGCTTACAGTCAGATTCAGCCGTTTATTTGTGATCCAGAATCAGATCCCGAGGCTGAAACTGAACAGAAACTAAACGTTGCAGCAGCAGCAACGACTCGGTCCGAGCGGAGCTTGAACCCGGGTCTCCGGCATGGGAGGGGACGCACTAACAAGGAGGCAAAGATATTTTAAGCAGTTTTACTCACCGCCTGCGGTTCCAACACACGATCGTGACCCTTTTTCGTTGGGATTGCATCATCCTTAAGAAAAAACGATACGCAAATCCGTCGTCAAACTGGGCCTTGTTTGTAAAACAACCATCTTCGAAATGGAGGGAACAAACAAAAACACTTGCACAACTCCGTTGATGCTCTGTAAAAATAAACTCCATCCACTGGTCCCTTAATGCTGTTTTTTTTGGTAATCTGTGCAGGGTTGTCTTGCCCTGGCAACCAAAAACACACTTTTGTGACTTTTCGCGGTGCTCTCGCTCTGATCAGTGAAATGTCTGTGCTCAGCCTCGCTATACGGGAGCGCGCACTCTTCCGGCAGAAGTGTCCTAGGACCCATATAAGGAAATTCCGCTCCATCTAACGTCACACAGAGCCATACTCGAAAAAAAACTTTCAGAAACTTGTGACAAACCGGAAGGAGTATTTTTGGAACAGAAATACTCCTTCAAACGTACAACTTAATTTTTGAAACTTTGTCCATGTTTAGCATGGGAATCCAACTCTTTAACAGTATAAAAAACTCAGTATGCATGAAATAGCATTTCACCCCCCCTTTAAATATTAAGTGTACAAGGGGCAAATGTGCATATGCGCATTATACTGTAGTCTTAAATATTAAGATATACAAATGTGCAAGAGGCGAATGTGCAAACAGGTTGTGACAATGTCAGTATGTCAGTGTGAGGTAGAGAATGGTGAATATCTTACTGATTAAATGAATATTAAGTGGAGACAAGTGTATGTTAAGAGGGTGATTTTGAGTTTAGGAGCCTGCGGGAAGAAACTCCCCCTAAGTCTCTCAGTTTTTGCCATAAGGTTATGGAAATGCTTATCAGATGGCAGCAAATTGAAAAGATGGTCAGTGGGGTTGATGGAGTCCTTGATGATTTTAACAGCTCTGGTTTTGCAGAGTTTGAGGTAGATGTCCCGAAGAAAGGGGAGAGCAAACCCTAAGATGCGCTCTGCTAAGCTCACAACTCTCTGCAGAGCTTTGCAGTCTTGACTGGAGCTATTCCCATACCACACTGATATACACTGAGTCAATACACTTTCTATGGCCCCTGAATAGAAAGTTTCCAGAATTGCTGGTGAGAGCCTGAATTTTTCTCAGCTGTTGCAAATGAAATATATATATTTTTTCTGTTCCTTGAGGATTGCACAATGCTCTACCACTGAGCCACAGGAACATACAACATATTTATTTATCACGAGTGGTAATCAAATACGGTTTTAATGATAATTAAAAGATGAAATGGTAACACTAACCGTGGGGAATTTTATCATGATTTATCGTCAAATCGTTGTTATCGTTACATCCCTAAAAGAGAGTGACAGCTAGAAAATGAGAGAAGGTAAAGGTTCACTCAGACCTCGTAAGCAAAACTGAAAGAAACGTAAAAAGATACAAAGGAATTGTAAAATCTTTGAAGTATGTGTTAACTGTTCTTGTTATTAAATATCTGAAAAATCCCTTCTGCCCTCTCATACCTGATTTTCTTTCAACATCACAGAGACACATTTCAGTTGACACATATCAAATTCAAAGCAAGAGGAAAAGGAACCCACAGGAAATGTTATTGGTTAGGCAGTTCTTAGCTCTTCATTGAACCCCATGTTTTGTGGAACTGAAGTGTTTGTGTATTTGGAGGGTATAATTAAAGCTAAACACACTCAATTCAATTGAATTCAATAAAATAAAATAAAAAAGCATCCTGCTATAAAACTTACAAGCACCTAACAAAACAAGTCCCAATTACTACGTAAGACATAAGTAAAGACATGGACAGTCATGGCCAAAAGTTTTTGCAGTGACATAAATTTTGTGTTATACAAAGTTTGCTGCTTAAGCTGTTGTGGTTGTTCATTCACATTGTTGCGTTCCTGTCACGTATCACACATGCTCACTTCAATAAGCCGTCATAAATTGGGTTATTGCGTTTAAATGCTGTGCAAAATTGGAATAAGAGGCAAAAAACTACCTGCTGTGAACGGTTTATGCTTAAACATCGTTTATGACCTTACTTTGATAAAAGAAAACCGGTTAACACATTTACATGACCAAGTGCGGTTTTGGTTTACTAAGCATAATCACCTTAAGAATGTGCATTCAAAGCAAATGCATTCAATGAGTACTTATCAGGTGAAATCACTATCACACTAATTCGATTTTAAGAGCAGACTGATTGCTATAAAAGAAGGGAAGAAGTGCTTCTAATCATTGTGTTCTTGTTAGTAATGATTTCCTCAAAAAAAAACATGTTCAGCCACATCACAGTGCATCAAAATGGCCTCACATGCAAGTAATTTACTGGATCATCAAGAACATCAAGGAGAGAGGTTTGACTGCAGTGAAGAAGTCTTCAGGATGTCCCATAGTGTCAATCATTCATCAGGATGTCTCCTCCTAAAGAGTCCACTATGGAATCGGGGCACCAGCAGTGCAGAGTTTGCTCAGGAATGGCAGCAGGTTGGTGTGAGAGCATCTGCACAGACAGTGAGGCCAATACTTTTGGACAATGATAGGGTGTAATGAAGGGCAGCAAAGAAGCCACTTCTCTCCAAAAAAATGTCAAGGACAGACTGAAATTCTACAGGAAGTACAAGGATTGGACAGCAGAAGACTTTTTGCAAAGTCCCTTTCTCTGAAGCTCCCCTCCGACTGTTTGGGACATCTGTAAAATCGATTGTTTGGAGAAGAAAAGTTGAACACTACCATGAGTCCTGTGTTGTGCCAACAGTGAAGCATCCTGACACCATCCATGTGTGGGGTTGCTTTACAAGCAAGGGAGTGGGCTCTCACATAATTCTGCCCAAAAACACTGAAATTAATAAAGAATAGTATCAAAACCTGCAAGAGCGATCCATGAGCGATTTGGTGATTCATGCATTTTCCAGCATGATGGAGCATGTCACAAAGCAAGAGTGATAAAGAAGTGGCTCAAATCGTTACATTGACATTTTGGATCCGTGGCCAGACAACTCCCTGGATTCCAATCCCATAGAGAGCTTGTGGTCAGTCTTCAAAAGGCGAGTGGACAAGCAGAACCCCACAAATTGCAATCAATTCTGAGAACTAATAAGACAAGAATGGATCGCCATAAATCAGGATTTGGCCCAGAAGCTAATCCAGTATTTTTTATTTTATTTTATTTTTTGCTAATAAAATCCTTTAAAACGGATGACATGCCTATCATTATTTTACAGTATACCACAGATACATGTGGAAAAATTAAACTACAAAAACCGAAGCAGAAAATTTAGTAAAACACAAAATGTGTCACTGCCAAAATTTTCATCCAATTTATTCCATATTTATGAAATAAAATGTATCCCGTGCATAATGTCAGGGTTTCTGCAGTTTATAAGATATAAGATTATAAGTCTAAAGGTATTGTCCTGCGTAGGGACCTAGCATACTGGGACAGGAAGGGAAACACTTGTGAGCGGCTTGCCAGTCAATCACAGGGCTACACAAACACTCACGCATTCACACACTAACTCTCACATAAGGACATTTAATTGTCTGTAATTGACATGTCCTACTATGGAGCAGAGAAAACCCACGCCAAAACAACTCCTCTTCTGGAAACTGTCTTATTGTACATGTGTGTGTGTGGTGACAGTGCTACCATGCTGGAATCAAATATATGATAATACCGTCTGTTAACAGATGAAAACTAAGGCCTTTCTGTATTCTTTGAGATACCAGAAGAAATGCCTCTATAATATGCCTCTTGTCTCTCTTTCTTTTTTTCAGTTTGTAATTATTTTGATTTTCAAGGCTGCTGTGACAGGCCTTGCAGACAAACACTGAGGTAGTTCTTTACTGTGATGTCTCACAGGTGGTTGGTTTATCGGTGTACTATGAGTGTGCCACTGTGGTAATCACCAGTTATCAGTTTGATCTGTGGTCTTCAGGACACAATCCCTTAACCAAAAAAAGATTCTGACTTAATAAAAAACCAGTGACCCCTTCTCAGAAGAAGGGTGTCAGTATCATGATTAGACAAACAGTGTTTTCATTGAGGTTTCCTTCTGAAATCAAGCACACAAACCACCACACACACCATTTGCTGCAGTGCCTGGGGAGCAGTTGGGGGTCCGGCGATTTGCTCAAGGGTTTCTCCTAAGACATGGTATTGAAGGTTGAAGACAGCGTTGGTAACCGCATAGAATTATGCTCTACCATTTGATATTACTTATTTTAATGCTTTTTCATTTTATTTTGAACACATGCAGGTATGAAGATACATCATATAGTCTTCCTGCTTTGAGCATGATTGGAGTTGAGGGGGTTGGGGGGAATGGAATATTAATTTTCTCTCTGAAAAGAAGATCCCCACAGGGGAGAGAGATTTTCTGCACAGTCTGCAGTACACTGGTTCATATCTGGAGGTGTTTCTCTGGGCTGGGGGTTCTTATTAGACTCTTGCAGGCAACAAACAATCTTCTAGATTGGACTCATGGTGGAGGTTGATGCTAGCATGTTATCTGTTTTAAAAAAATCCTTTGTAACACTCGGAAATTGTGTTTTATCTTTCAGAACATTACATCAAACTGTTAAAACAGTTTTCTTTCTCAGCTTTTCAAGCATGTTCATAGGATATCTAAAAGAGACCCATGTACAATCTTATTTGAAGGTTTCTTTCTTTTTTTTTTTTTTGCCCATGTAATATGCTATAATGAAATCAGATGTTGCTGATACAATAATAATAATAATAATAATAGAAACGTTTATTATAAATAACAAACTATAAAGTATTTATTTAATAAAAACTTTATAGTTAAAGATTCTTTTGTTAGTTCTGTTATTGTGTAAAATTGACAAAATGTCATGCCTGTTTTAATCAGATGCTGTTGCATTAAATGAATACAATGGAATGTGAATGCTGTATCATGCGGACTTTAGTCTGTAGTTGAGAAGAGGGTGAAAAGAGTGAAAACAAACATAGCGATACATTAACACTTTCATTTCACGGATACATTTCACAGTATATAAAGTGTTTCTTTGCAGTCAGATAAGATAAAACAACTCTTAAATCATTACTTGATCTCTAACAGCACGTAAAAGAGAAGACGGAAAAATGGTCTTGGACAGAGCTCATCATTCGGAGCAGTCTGGAAAATGTCTTGAAGAGTGACGCACGCTGATGTTTTTTTTTTTTTTTTTTTTAGCTATTGCATCGTAGGTTACTGAGTACTCTTGGATTTCCTCTTCCACCCACTCTGACGGCTTGAAACCCAAGTCCAATTCAGCGATGAGCGCTACACGTTCCACAAATGCATATGAAAACCTCTCCTTGAAATGGCAAAAACATCACTTGCTTATTCATGCCCTGACCTATGAAAAGACACACTTCTAAACTCTGCTATATCTATTCTGGGTCAACAACATTCATAACGTTATAACAATGATTCAAATCAGAACAGTATTAAATGTCAAACTACACCATCTTAAATAATTCTGAAACTGAGTTTTCTTTCTTGTGTTGACACATTTCCTCTTAAAATAGAAAGTGGTGGATTGGGACATATCTAAAGAGTCATATGTCATTAAGAGTATATGTTCTCATTCTATAATGTTATTGGACAAAAATACTATTTTTTCAAAGATAAAGGAATAAAAAATAATATATGCTGCTTTTTTAATAAATTGTTCATTTGAGCCCTACACTAGCATAGAGATTGCATCAAAGCTAACATGTCATGGACTAAAAGCCAAACAACTTAAATTTTGTTAATTAAGTTAATTTGACACCACAACGTTTTTGATAGAAGGGATAGGGCATGATTTTTCCCTTTCTGTTTTTGTAAATGTATTTTACATTTACAAATCCAGAATGTGAGTTTGGACACAAATATTTAATGCACTTGAAATTACTGAAAAAGATGATGAAATCAAAAGCCAATGTGACCATTCAGATGAGCTTTGGTGGTTTCCTTTTTAACGGCACCCATGAAATCAACATGCCACATGAGTGTAGAGCTGTCTAGCCTCTAACAGTGTGTGTCGAAACACTTCCTGTTAGAAAACATAATTTTCTAAATAAAATTCACACAATTGTTGCAGATGCTGTAGAAATCAACCTCTGCAGACAGGAGATATGTGTAAGTCTGCGGCTCTAAATGAACTTCAAGTGCTGCAAGTACTTAAAATCCTTTTAGAATCTGCAGTTCTCTGTCCATAAACTGCAAAAAAGTGAACGTTTATCCTTCCAGCTGTCAAACTCAAATGGTGCTAATGCCATAATACTTGGGTTGTGTGACACACCATTTATTTTCTAATTATAAAATTGTTAGTGCTCACTAATAGAAGAGTCATGGCTGCCAAAAGCCCGATTCGCATGAGAAACTGCAGAAATCTATGGTGGCTCATTGGGATCAAATTGTACAGCTTGTTCTAATGTGCCCTTCATTGTAGTTTTGAAACACAAACATTCTTTGTCACAAAATGCATTTATGAATCCTTCACAATAGTCTGCTGTAGAGTGAAACCTTTGAAGTTAACTTCAGTTGGCATGGACTGGATAAAACATACATTACATTCATACATCTAAAAAAAAAAAAAAAAAGCTATTGACTGATTTGTGAATGTGAGTCTATTTAAGTTTCTTTAACTATAACGTTTTTATTAAATAAATACTTTATAGTTTGTTATTTATAATACATGTTATTTTTATTATTATTATTATTATTATTGTATCAGCAACATCTGATAAATTTTTGCTGCAGCACACGGGGAACAGTTGGGGGTTTGAAGACGCTGTGTTCAGAAATGCTGTCGATCATATAGAAATGATTAAAATGTAATATAGAATTATTCTATCAGATATAAGTGTTTGAAGACTGTGAAAATGTTTCAAAGATTTCACCCCAATAACCTTGAAAACCTTGGCAAATCCAGTTATTAATTCTTCATCAAAACTATTCATTGTATCAAGTATTCATTGGCCAGCCAATCAGATTGAAAGTGATTACTTTCAGTTCTTGACATGTTTGTTTACAGTATACTTCAGACAGTCAGTGACTGGATTGTGGGCAGGACATGGACATGCCATCTGAAGTTGAGACTATATTAGTCAGCTGCAAATATGGCTTGACCTCCCCCAAAAAATCCAACAAAAGGTGGTGGTTTATAGTAGCATCAGATGCACTTAAAAACCTACTAAAAGTTTACAGAAAGTTTGACTCCAAGAAAGGCCCCATTTTCCTTTGTGTTGCTCCTAGACCAGAAATACTGGTGCCTGATACATGTTTTGGCCATGTAAGATTCTAATTATCATATTTGCACAAGTGATTACAAGTGCAATTATATATTAAAACAATTGGTTACAAGCATATTATTGTAAAAAAAATACATACAATTGATAAGTCCTTATTTCTATGACTTTCCAGTACTCGTGTGCTGGATGGCATTTGATACATAGACAAATTTCACAATGTTCCTGAGTCCTGTGCCTTCCATTAGTATTCCTATTGTACCAAGTTGGTTCATAAAAGTATGAAAACCTCCAAGCATTAAGACTATGCTTTTCAGGGGACTACTCACGCTGCCTGGACAATTGGCTGTCCAATTCCTGCAACATTTCGGCTTTTCTCCTTACCCACAAAAAGATCATTTAAAAGTCTATGGAGAGTCTCAGGAACAAACGAAAGGGCAGAGTCAAGCTCAAGGGACTTTGTGCTTGGGTACTGATCCGTAATGGATAGGAGATTGGTCTTGTTATCAGTTTTGATCAGTTGAGCAGCTCTTTGAATAATTACCTTTTTTTCTGGGATTCCTCATCCTTTTCTTGTTTGCTGAAATAAGATTGTAGGATGTGTGATGTCTTCTCTCTCATTGTCACTATGTCATGGAGGCCTTCCTATTCAGTGAAATGTACATTATCGTGGTAAGGTTCTCTCAATTTTCTCTTGAAGTATTGATTTCCATAAGGTTCAGAGTCCGGGTTTATCAGAGATTCCTTCATTTTGTCTTGAAGATGTATAATTGTCAACTGTTCCTCATGTTTACTACTGAGGCAAGAGAAAATGTTCATGGATGCCTGCTTCTGATCTTTATTTTTGGGCCGTCCAGACTTTCTGCGCTTTGCTTCTGGGTATTTCTGGAACTGTATCAGTATGTTATATCTGTTATGAAAACTACTACTGCATAAGTGGTTGTAAACACAGTATGCAGCATGTAGATCATGGCCATAATACTTGATCCTGCATTTTACAGTGAAAGCCCATTGATCTGCATGATTGTCACAACAATCAAGAATGGACTCTGTGAGCGTATCAGTCTTAACACTACTTGTGTCATTACTTCCATTAGTTATCGTAGTCCCACAGAAAAGGCAACCGTTTTGGCTGTTGAAAGGACCAGTTGATACTCTGGCACTTATTTTCGGTGGCTCAGCTTTATTCTCTTGTTGGTTTTTATTTTTTAATTATATATATATATATATATATATATATATATATATATATATATATATATATATATATATATATATATATATATATATATATATATTATGCACTTCTGTCAACATTTTGAGTGTACTATTTCACCAGCATAAATGTATACGTCAGCGCTTCTTTGTACACTTCCATTGTTGATTCCATCATCTGCCTTCTGATGAATCTTAACCACATCAGAGCCTCATCTCTTAAGTTTTTACAGAAAATGGGGCAAGTTTCTTGGTTTACAACAACATGACTCATGGTCAAAGTTGCATTTGGAGTGTACTTTTTCCTCAAACTAATTCAACAACGTCATGCTCTCTTAACACACTCACATTGTTGGCCTTTTACATGTGTTAGAAATCTGGGTGGGGGGCTGTGGTTTAAGAGGTCAAAGATTGTTGTAAACTGTGCTGCCAACAACATTTCAATGAGGCAGGCAATATCAAATGTCAGTATTCTCTTCACCCTTCTTCTGAATTGCTGAAAATTGTGAATTTGGTTTTTTAATTTTGTTGGCTTTAGTATAATGACACCTTAATACTCAAAAACAGCTATAGAGGATGCATTACATGTGTATTAACTTATTCAAATTGAAATGAGTGAACATTTTAGATGGTTCACACACAGGCCTCTGTTCGGGTTAATTCAGAGTTGTTTATGATCAAAGTTACACAGCTCCAATTTAAGTTGAGTGCAATAACTTTTAGTTTAAATGTCAAGTCTGTGTTTTAGCAAGAAAAAGGGTATGTGTCCAAAAACACATACTGAATAGGAGTTACATTACATAGGCTAAATCGTTTACCTTTCTGGTTCACCCCAAACAATGAAAAAGCCTTACAGTAATCTCACAAAATCATGTATTCCATATGTAATCATATCAGTGCAATTTAGACAAGTCAAATGGATTCATAGACCCAAACAACATGGGGTTAGACACCAAGATTACATGGCTAAGACAAATAATGAAGGAGTTAGGATATTTTAATGGCTTCCTGCCCATCTTAGACACCATCTTCAAAATGACACATTTCTAGTGGTCAAATTTAAGTATGTTATTAAGGACACCTAATAATAATAATAATAATAATAATAATAATAATAATAATAATAATAATAATAATAAATAAATAAAATAAATCATTTAAAAAAAATTACCCTGAGAAATATTTTGTTAGGGTTAGATGATTGTTTTTTTTTTTTTTTATTTATTAAAAAAGTATCTAGATCCACAACACACATAGATAGCAATCTTTATCTCTGGGTAAAATGAATGATCCACTTAGAGTGACTCAGTGAGGCATGAGCTTTCCCTAATCTTCTCTCTTATATATCAAGAAGACGCAATTTTCAGCTAAATGTCATTACAATGTTTTTGCACAAGTATACCAGCAAAGTGGCTCCATAAATTAATTGTGGTTGGTTTTGAGGAGATAATTTCCCTCTGTTAAGCAGACTGTAAAAACACATGGCTTAAAATGTAATTACATAGACTCATAGACATAGACTCAGGAAAATTTGTCTACTGCTCAAATATACTATGAAGCTGGGATTCATGTAAAAAAAAAAAAAAAAAAAAAAAAAAAAAAAAAAATATATATATATATATATATATATATATATATATATATTCTTTTTTTTTTTTTTATAGCTATTAAGCACATTTCACATGTCAGCTCACCCAAATTAAAAAAAAAAACGGCAAGCACTTCAGCAAGTCCTAGCAAATATGTGTGACAGCGTTTATGCTCAAATAAACTGTGGGCATGAAGTGAGTTATTAAGCTGAATATTTCAAACAACAAATTACTAATACAGAGGATGAAAAGAGGGGATGAAGAACAGGAAGTGACAGGGTGCTCAAATTTCAAGCACACGTAATAGATTAATGTGCCATTCAAATACAAATTTCTGTATTAATAGCTAGGAAAATCCCATATTGGGAAATAAACTTGTAAAACACTCACTGTAACATAATGAAATATTGATAGTTAAATGTTGTTTGCAAAAGTTTATGTTGTCAGAAATCAGGCTTATAGCTATCAAAACTTTAATTACTTCCACTGTTAAAATGCAAACATAATCCAGAAAGTAAAACTTTTTTTTAGACCTTGGAAAGTTTTATAGAAAACTGAAGCAAGTTCAAACTGACTTTTCTAGAATGATTATTTATGCAATTAGATGCTATGAAGTTTTTCAGTCCTCTAATGGTGACGTTCTGGTAAAATGCATGTACAGAACAAGACAAGGCAGGCTGCTAGATTCCCAGTAGGAGGCCACATAGACAGCTCCAGGAACAAAATTCAGCAAATTAATCAGAAAACTGCAAGAACGAAAAAAAAAAAAAAAAAAAAAAAAAGACTGAAGTTATCGGTTTTACCTGTCATGGGTAGAGTGACATTACAGAGGTGATACTAGAAATATCTCCTGTACTGTCATACAGTAGCATGCATGTGTGTGTGTGTGTGTCTGTTTAGAACTCTGTGTGCGTCTGCATGAACAGTGAATTAATATAGTTTATTTATTTAGCAAGAGGGTGTTCAGTTTAGACTGCTGAGAAGGCCAGTGGCCTGTTTTCCTGCGCGCAGCTAAAATAAACTCCTACAGTGGACAGCCACTCAAACTCGGCTATTTACAGAACACACAGACACTGCATATGTATACTGTTGCCAAGGCTATTTGTGTACACACATTCACACTGAAGTACACGAAAATGCACCATTTAATATGAAGCTGCAACAAATCTTATTCCTCAAATATTTAAACTGTTAGCAAAAAACGGTTACCTTCTCTACATACACAGTATGGCTGGTTGTGACATGATTGTACAGAAAATGTAAAGTAGCAAAAAAAATCATCCTGCGCTTTGCTTCTCTACATTTAATGACCCAGTGTAAAAAAACAGTTTACAAGTATGTTAAAAAACAACAACAACAAAAAACAACAACAACATGCTAATTTTATTTTTATAAGTAACTAAATTAACAAATAAGATCTAAGTAAAATGCACAATTCACAACAAGAGCAAAATTGTGTTTGCAAAAACATACAAGGGAAACTTATATAAAGTTAACTTAAATAAATACAAACACAAAATTACTCTTCATTTAAAGTACTCTATAGTACTGTGAAGTGAAAGATGTGACAAAGAAGAGACAGTGTTGACCACAGATACATAACTCACTGACAGCAGCACTTTCAGCGCTAACCGTTAATAACACTTATGCCTGCATATTGTCACATTAATGTAGCAGCGGATACCAGCAGTAGTCACTTCAGCGCTGACAAACACAAGCACACATTTCTAGCGACACGAGAGGAACAGCTACATAACACCTTCGTCCATTACAGAAACATTTATTTGTTTTTGTTTGATTACTAATTATTTTGATTGTTACTGTCTCTCTATTTTTTTTTTTTTCAAATATGATACAGATTTACATATATTACATTTATTTCACATGTTTATGCATTTATATTTACCTTGATGTGTTTACCTTTACATATGGAACTTTAGTTGCTATACGTTTAACTATTTTTACAAGTAATTGAAGTATAATTGACAAATTACTTTAGAATTATTATGCATGTAGTCTCTCAATTAATATGGGCTGTATCTAATGTTTAATTAGATGCAATGGGGAAGTCGTGGCCTAATGGTTACAGAGTTGGACTCCCAATCGAAAGGTTGTGAGTTCGAGGGCCGGCCGGGAATTGGGTGGGGGGAGTGCATGTACAGTTCTCTCTCCACCCTCAATACCATGACTTAGGTGCCCTTGAGAAAGGCATCGAACCCCCAACTGCTCCCTGGGCGCCGCAACATAAATGGCTGCCCACTGCTCCGGGTGTGTGTTCACAGTGTGTGTGTGCTCACTGCTCTGTGTGTGTGCACTTCGGATGGGTTAAATGCAGAGCACAAATTCTGAGTATGGGATACCATACTTGGCTGAATGTCACTTCACTTTCACTTTCACTTAAAAATGTAATTTATTATTTATAATATTTAAAGAGGAATTTCAAAGTGAAATGTTCAGTTCACATCAAAAGCAATAATAAGCTGCATGTTTAAAACTTTTACATAATAACTTTGGTTATTAATAATAATACTAATACTAATATAACAAAATGTAATGCATTTATTTATATGTGTGTGTTAAGAGGAATGTCTCACTTGCAGAAGACATATGCAATTAGAGCAGTTTTAAATTAACATGGGGTTGTAATTACGGTCAGAGTTTCAAAATCCTTCATTGCATGAATGAAGATTAAATTTAAAGTCAATTTAAAGCTATTTATATATTTATAAAAAATAAATAAATAAAAATAAATAAAAAACACAGCAAATCACCAACAAATCAGACCTACTCTGAGATCATTCTAGGGTTAAATACAGATTTAAAATAATAACAAGAAATACAAACCCGATTCCAAAAAATATTGGTACACTGTACAAATTGTGAAGAAAAACAGAATGCAATGATGTGGAAGTTTCAAATTTCACTAGTTTATTCAGAATACAACATAGATGACATCAAATGTTTAAACTGAGAAAATGAATTTTTTAAGGGAAAAATAAGTTGATTTTAAATTTCATGGCATCAACACATTTCAAAAAAGTTGGGACAAGGCCATGTTTACCACTGTGTTGCATTCTCTCTTCTTTTTATAAGTGTGCAAACGTCTGGGGACTGAGAAGACAAGTTGCTCAAGTTTAGGAATAGGAATGTTGTCCCATTCTTGTCTAATGCAGGCTTCTAGTTGCTCAGCTGTCTTAGGTCTTCTTTGTCGCATCTTCCTCTATATGATGCACCAAATGTTCATTCTGCAGTCTGGCCATTTCAGTACCTGGATCCTTCTTCTACACAGCCATGAATTATTAATTAATTAGTAATTAATGCAGTATGTGTCTGGCATTGTCATGTTACCACTGTCATGTTATCATTGTCATGTTGGAAAATGCAAGGTATTCCCTGAAAGAGACAACGTCTGGATGGGAGCATATGTTGTTCTAGAACTTCTATATACCTTTCAGCATTGATGGTGCCTTTCTAGATGTGTAAGCTGCCCATGCCACATGCACTCATGCAACCCCATACCATACGGAGATGCAGGTTCTGAACGGAGAGCTGATAAAAACGTGGTTTGTCCTTGGCCTCTTTAGTTTTATAATTAGAAGAGAAAACTTCTGCGCTTCTGGATGATGTTTAGATATGGCTTCTTTTTTTGACCTATAGAGTTTTAGCCAGCAAAGGTGAATGGCACGGTGGATTGTGTTCACCAACAATGTTTTCTAGAAGTATTCCTGAGCCCATGTTGTGATTTCCATTACAGTAGCTTTCCTGTATGTGATGCAGTGCCATCTAAGGGCCCAAAGATCATGGGCATCCAGTATGGTTTTCTGGCCTTGACCCTTACGCACAGAGATTCTTCCAGATTCGCTGAATCTTTGGATGATATTATGCACTGTAGATGATGATAACTTCAAACTCTTTGCAATTTTTCTCTGAGAAACTCCTTTCTGATATTGCTCCACTATTCTTCACTGCAGTATTGGGGGAATTGGTGATCCTTTGCCCATCTTGACTTCTGAGAGACACTGGCACTCTGAAAGGCTCTTTTTATACTCAATTATGTTTTCAAATGACCTAATAATTAGCAAATTGGTCCTCCAGCTGTTCCTTATATGTGCATTTAACTTTTCAGGCCTCTTATTGCTACCTGGCCCAACTTTTTTGGAATGTGTAGCTCTCATGAAACCCAAAATGAGACAATATTTGGCATTATATTTCAAAATGTCTCACTTTCAACATTTGATATGTTCTATATATTCTATTTTGAATAAAATATAAGTTTATGAGATTTGTAAATCATAACATTCCTCTTTTACTCACAATTTGTACACTGTCCCAGCTTTTTTGGAAACAGGTTTGTAGTTTAATAGCTATTATACTGTTTTTGAAATAAAATACTTGCATATCTATGGCAGGAAACACTGGAATCTAACAATGCCTTGTTTTTTTTTTTTTTTTTTTTTTTTATTTTAAATAAAGCATATAAATAAACGTAAATAGAAAATAAAACACTTATTGAATAAGCATGTGTCCTATTCTCTGTACTAATCTCCTGAGTCACTGCAATTTATGAAATAAATAAGTTAAATCTGTATGTGGGTGTGTGAAAAATAAATAAATGCAAATGTTTAAATCATTCAGTGTTCAGATGATCCCTGTTAGTAATTGTTAACATTTTCATAAATAACAGTCATTTAATTACACATTTTTACTCAGCGAATGTAAATGTTACTGATTGCTATTACATTTATTTTGTAATAACACTGCTCTTGATTTAGATGATTGTTAACATTGTATGTGGTCTGTGTCGGTCTCTCTCTTGTTCTCTTTTCTGGTTGTTCGTTTATCCTCTTCCCAGCTGAACTGCAGCAGGCCTCCGACTGTGAAGCTGAAACAAATTTTTTCTGTGCTTGTGTGCGGCAACTCGGCTGGAATTAGGAGGGATTTGTAAACATTAGCCAAAGAACAACACGGACATGTTTGAGTGCCTTAAGAGCACTGCACTACAGAGTGAGTGTGGGTTGTCCTGCGCAAGAGCATTCATGGATGTGGAGTGTGAGGTTGATGAAAGGTCCATCTGAGGAGAGACAGACTGTCAAATACTAGCAGTAGAGTCTTCTTAAGAGAGAAGATATGAGATGAATTGTGCTAATAATGACTTACAGACACACACAAGCGCGCACATGGAAATCAGCAGTGAGGGAAAAGTACGCTCCCTATCTCAGGGGAGTACATTTAAAAAGCCATTTTCACATGCACACAATAGATCTACTCAGGTTCCAAGCACCCAATGTGACTAAAATTGGTTTTGGTGAGTAAATCGAATTTTACTGGACAGTTTATGATAACTTTTTAGGACAAACCAATATTTACTTTAGCATTAGCATTATAAAAAAAAATATATATAATAATTATAAAAAAAAATAATAATAAATTGGGGCAGTTCATGAAGGTACTTTTTGTGTCTATTTGTTAATGAGCCATTTATGGACACATCAGTGTTTTTAGTAAAAAAATGACCCTAAGATTTGCACAACTGCAAAAAGTTGTATACAATCTTTTCGGTTTTTATTTGAATTTCATTATTATATCTGAAAATAAATAGGAGTTGACTTTGATAGTATGGTTTCTGTTGTTTAATATCAATGTTACAGTAATGTGCCAAACATGAGAGTTCCCTGTATAGTTTACCGCATTATTTGGAAGAGATCAGACCAATCTGTTGACATCAGCATCCACAGATAATATCCTGAATAACTGGCTATTGGTATCGACAAATAAATATAGTATCATGTTCATAGCTAGTATATACTGTATATATTGCTCTATGTGACTATATGTAAGTGAATAAAACATAATAGTTGCCAATTTAATTTAGTATGTAGTTGTCCCTGTGATCGGTATAATGGAATATGTATGATTCAGCAAATGGCAGATGTGTTGTAAAATCTTATAGCATCAGGCACATATAATTTCCCCTAACACTTTTTGTTGCACAGAGGCTGGATCAATTTACAGTACTGCTGGACTGGGGTGTGTTTCTCATTAAACTTGCTGCTTAACCACCATAGTACAATGCATCATTGAATTAATTAATTAGCTAGATGCATCTGTTTCCCAAAACTGCAGTAACATGATCACATCTCTTTTAATTGGACTATGTTGGATCTACAATATAGGACTGTTTTAATGATGTCACGCTTAGGTGGTGGAGTAATAACTTCTGCTAATTAATCGATTTAAGAGCAATTTTTGTCAGATTATTTAACCATGTTTATGTAGTACTGTATGTCAACAAGTATTTGCATAAGCTATACATTTGGTTAATTCAGTCAGTATTACACAACATAATGTTCTGAAATGCTCCTGTAACTACTTCACTATTTTGAAGCCAGATGTTTGTTTGGTTTTTGATGTTTGATTCTTTGCAGCTTCTCTCTTCCATCATTCCCATTTTAGAACATTACGACTATTCAAATGGTGTGCTGTTTGTAGACACATTAAAATATATAGATTGAAAGGTATATACAGTATTTAAATGGAATGAAAAATATAGAATGTACTTGCAGGTTGAGTGTGAACCAGCTTCAGGTTAAGGCTAAAAGTAGCCTATTTTATTACACCTTCCACTACGCATACATCATACGCTCGACCCTTGTCGTGAACACGGCTGCTTGAGCTGGGGATTACAGTTTATACATTTTTAAAAATCAATATTATTCTTACACTAACATATTGTTTCCCTTAAGAATGCCTTTTTTTGACACCCCAGAGCCATGTGAAGTAGTTTTATAATGAATTGGTTAATGAATGGATGCAGTTTTTTGGCTTCAAAAACAGGGGCACCATTCACAGCCATTATACAGCTTGGAAGAGCCCATTTTAAATATAACTGTGATTGTGTTTGTCGGAAAAGGAATGTCAGATACACCTAGGATGCCCTGAGGGTGAGTAAATCATGTGCTAATTTTCATTTGAACTATCACTTTTAGCACTCTCAAAAAAAAGTTTTACGCACTGAAGCTGTCTACACTGTAAAATAAATATTGTACCTACACTATATGTACATCTGACCTCTACAGTGTAGAAATTCATCAGCAAAAAAAAAAAAAACAATTAATCTGTACTTCTCTGATTGGCCATTGCATTCGTAAGCTCAACAGAATTGTGTGTGATTGGTTATAATGCACAACGCTGTAGAAATATGTAAAAAAGAAGTATGATGCAACATGAGAAGATCTAAATTGAATGATAATAATCGATTTAATTGTGACTTACTTTTTAGTCAGCTAACCAATCACAGTAGAGGAGGGGTAAACTAATACCACACCATCCAACTGTCACACCCTGCTTCACATTTAACTTGTTGGCATCTCCAGCACACCACTGGCTAAAACAGGACACTCACAGTGAAGAGTCTGATCTTACAACATGTAAGAACTGAACCGTAAAAAGTCAAGTCAGCTCTGGCCCTTTTTGTAGATTGCTTCTGTGTTGTTGTTTTTTATTCAAGTGTAACGTTTATGTGAATCCCAAGGTACTGGATCAGACATTTTCATGTCGCAGCAATAAATAAAGAAGGAGAGTTTGTCCTTTTTCCACCTTAAGTTGATTACTAGTGTCTTGTTTTATTTTATTTTTTTTGTTTTGTTTTTCAGCATTAATTTTCAAATGATATGCTTCACACCACTCGACAAAGCTGATGACCTGTTTCTTTTATTCCTGTCACAGCAGACGGCCCTAAAAATCAATCGTCTTAAAGGGATAGTTCACCCAGAAATTAAAAATAGATTTTTATCTGCTTATCTGTACAGTAGGTGACTTTGTTTCTTCAGTAGAATACAAACTGAGATATTTTGCTCAAACCGTTTATCAGTCTATCAGTCCTAAAATGTAAGTGGATGGGAATCACGGCTAAAACATGCAAAAAAAAAAACAACAAAAAACAACAAAACAAACACAAACAAAACCAAATTAAACCCAGTGGTTTCTGACAATACACTGATGAGTAAACACACAAAACGGTCAGACTGTACAAAAAACAGAACAGTATTTATATAGTTTTTTTTTTTTTTTTTTTTACCTCTGATTCAAGCAATCTCCGAACTGTTAGAACCCTCCTGAGCACTTACTGTTGTGCACATGATGCGTCTTCTTCTTGCTTTATGGCGCATCACAAACTTAAAGCAAGAAGAAGAAGCCTCCTTATGCGCCTGCTTGAGAACATAAATAGGAGAACAGGCCAAGGAAAGTTTGAACAGTTGAACGTTAAGTGAATCAGAGGTAAACAAATGATAATAATACTGTTCAGATCTTGTTTTTCTTTTTTATATGTTTTAGTCGTAATTCCAATCCACTTACATTATAAAACTGACAGACTGCAATCGTTTCAGTTAAAAATCTTGGTTTGTGTTCTACTGAAGAAACAAGTCACCTACATCTTGGATGCCCTGAGGGGTAAGCAGATAAACATCAAATTTTCATTTTTGGGTGAACTATCCCTTTAAAGAACTGGTTTAAGCCTCCTCTCTGTTATTTCCTAAGGTGTTTGAAGCAAATGATCTCACTTCTATCACTCCAAACATCTCTCTAACTATTAAATAGTCCAAATGTTAACATGTACAAGCTCTGAAAGTGATTTAAAAGGGATAGTTAAAAAAAAAAACTAAAAAAAAAAACAGTTATTTAATAACTGTGGTATTGTTCTAAAGCTGTACAATCACACAACATGATAATGGGAATGAATGATGGCATTTAAGCTTTGAAGACAATTAAAAAGTGTTATAAATCATGCGACTTGCCATATTGAGAGCATACGGTAAAGTTTGGAAATACACACTCAGATGGAATTGTTTTCCAGCAAAAATGTATATGTAAGGCTTTGTCAAAAAAAGAAATAATAATAATAATAATAATAATAATAATAAAATATTCAAAAAGTTAACTTTCATAAATTGATAAAATTTTGCGTAATTAAGTACAAGATAAGTAGTAATTATATATATATTTATATATATTTTTTTATCGGTTCCCAGTGATGAACAAGACAAAGGGAAGTGAGTTGTTTTGAAATTCCGAGGGCGTGCAAACAGTTGCATTTTTCATACTGCGTACCACATGTAAATGTCCCATTTTGTGGGCAGGTTTTTAGTATGCACTATTGTGCTCCCGTTAAAGCCTGCCTCCTCAATTACACCATCTGACTTTGTGACCCAAACGGAGCACATGAGAGCAATTAAAGAGAAGAGATGGTATCAGAATTTACACTGGTTGCATGACTCCAAAACCACACTCCATAGTGAGGCTAACCAACATACACAGAGAACAAGCCAATAAAAGTCTGGAGTGAAGGACCCTGTCTTTCTCTGCAAACATAAGCCCTGACCTGCTCATGGGGAATAACTTCTGATGGGTCTTTATAACTGAATCCCTCCAGTAATGGCTTTTCAGAAGGGTGACAGCAAGGCTAACCTATAATTAAACACAGAAAGAGCATTCTTTTGGCTAGTAAACCATTACTATGAAATGAGAGATTGAGAGAGAGAGCTAAAACATTATATATTACCCCTCTGTCTTTTACCAACACATACACATACCAATCATTTAACAGCAAAGAGCCACTGAGCCTTGTAAACACTAGTTATGTCTGGCCTAAAAAACTCGAGGCAGACACACTGACTCCATACACCCCACTGTTAACTTTTCTTCTTCTTGAAAAAACACAACCACAGTTTGTGACATATAAATGCAAAATGCACAATTGCCCTGGAACAGGAAAACAGTATTAGGACAAGCAGTGTTACAGAATATAATTAGCATGTATGTATACTGTATCATCCAATAAAGCCGGTGCCAGCACAGGACTGAAGAGGGGCTGCCTCCAGTAATAAAAGGGGGGCATAATGTAATGCAAAGTATACATTATACAGTTCTTCTTCTTTTTTTTTTTCATCATTAAAATCCCAACACTGAGCTGATGACGGTCGCTAGAAAGAACCACACAGCATCACACATACTGTAGAAGGATTTGTTATTCTTTACAGTATCTGGTGATCTGGTGGAGGTCACCCTTTCCCAGCCGCAACAGCTGCTGCTATAGCAGACAGAAGAAAGGACACAAATGACTAATTAAGACCGTTGATTAGAGCAATTATAGTGGCACTGCAGGGCTTACCCTACTACTTCAACACACACTCACACACACAGAGGGAAAGAGAGAGGGAAAGTACATGGGATGTAGGCACACACTCTGGATGATAAAACCTATGGGTGAAAAGGACTGAGAAATATTGCTGAGAGACTGAACGAACCCTGTAATGCAGCGGTTCTCAATTCCAGTCCTTTGCATATTTTGCATGTCTCTCTTTGTTAAAACACATGATTTCAGATAATCAGCTAATTAGAAATGAGCTCCGTGCATGAACTGTGTTCCTATTGATGTGGTCCCTACACAGTGTTCATTGCTCCCTGCTCTCCCGGCTCTCTGGTCCCTACACCCTGAGCAGGGGAAATCTATTAAAGATTACCACACTTCAGAACATTAATTCACAGCTTTGCGCTCCGCAACGTCTTCATATAACCTCTGTAAATACGTAAATACAATTCAAATTCACGTATTGCACACTTCAACACTTTGAATGGAACATATATGTTCGCTTCAAACTGCAATCATGGCGGAATATCCGGTGATGTTTACTTTGCAGGGCACTTATACGTTCGAATAGAACAAACGTCTGAAGCCATAAGAGAAACGTACAATATGTGCAGAGCAAGGAGGCACAAGAACTGGAATTGAGAACACCTGCTGTAATGAATCAAACCACAGGACTTTTGGAGAGGCAATGCTCACTTACAATACAGACTAAAATGATAAATGATAAAACAGATGTATAATAACATTATGAAGCAAAAACAATTCCTATCTTCCTTTTTATTGTGTCTCACTTATTTTGTGGTTATGGTTATGTTCTTAAGTATTATGTGGTTACTGTATTATGGCAGACACACTGTAGGATTTATAACCTGATAAAAAAAAAACTATAGTTTTCTAAACATTAGAGATACATTTTGATTACTTCATCAGCTGTGATTTCATGTATTGAGGTGTGTGCTTTACAGAATGCAGTAACTTTTAATTATATGTAATTTTATATATATATATATTTATACATACATATATATATATATATATATACACATATATATATTTGGTGTAATGAAATTTGTTTATGTTGTTTAAGGTTAAAAAACACATTATTTTCCACATAATATACATTATTGCTTCCCCTCTATGCCCTGCATTCTGAAACGCATCGTTTTTTTACAAAGCTCATCGGTCTGAAAAGCGAGGTGTGGTCTGATTGGCCAGCTATCCAGTGTGTTGTGATTTACCAAATGTTTCAACCATCGAACAGAAATGTTACGCCCCTCAACGTATACTGTTATGGCGTGTCCTGGTCAGAACACCAGCATGACATGAGAAAATCAATAAAACCCATTACAAACAAGGCCGTTGTTGCATCCAATGGGGACATAATTACTGATTATAACGATTCAAAGAAAGCCGATCTGGAGATCCACAGTACTAAGTTGATGTATTTCCTCAGCGATGAGCACGGATCAGCTCTAGGCATGACAAATCGGATACTGTACTCTTTTGGAAGGCCACACAAAGTAGTTTCACTTTTAAAATAAAACACACAGATTCTCCATGACAGCGAAAATAAAAGGTATGCCTTCTTTTTTTGTGTGAACACTTGGGCGCCATTTTGAAAATTTTCCCACACAGTGACAGAGAGATGTGGGGGTGTGTTTACACTTTCTATTTTAGGGGGGCATGGAAAAGTCTTAACTTTTATTCACAATATCACTTTGGATTTGTAACTTTAGTCTTTGCAACTTTACAGATCTTCTTTATGCACAGAGAGCTTGTAACACTCCAAAGAGAAAGGAAAATTTGATCCCTTAAACTTTCATTGTTTAAACTGATTTAATAAATAAATAAATATATATAAACTTTACATGAATGTATAGAAGTGGCTGCTTATAATAAACCAATGCAATCTTACCTGATGCTAATTTTAAAATGGCCAGTGTTAGCAGTTTCTTCATTTTGACTTTCACTATTATAACATCATTATTATATTGTATAGTAATAACAGTTCTTATAAATTATCTAAATTATTACATGGCATGGAGATGCTCTGTTACAGTGTTTGTACACTAATCCAGTTACTGCCCTTTAAAACACAAAGCCTGCGTATTATATATGCTCACATATGAATCACTGAGCAATAGAGACTGTGATGTGAGGGGCCATTACCTGCTGGTAGTTATTAAAAATAGATATGTTTGTGCTGGAAACATTAAATGTGGGCTGTAAGTAAGGTGCACTTAGGCAAAAGACAGTAGATGAAAGCCATTTATGAGATTTGACGCATTGCCATCAGGCTGTATGAATGAATGTGAGATACTGTATTCCTGCAGCTCTGGGGTTTCTTTTGGCACGAGATGCAAATGAACAGAAAACTGCAGTGGGTCTCTTTCTCTCTCTCTCTCTCTCTCTCTCTCTCTCTTTCTATCTCTCTCTTTGCCTGCCTCCCTTGTTAGGTAAAACAGATGGTGCTTAATTCAATAACAACACATTCCTCTATGTTATCCCTATTCACAATTTTATAAAATGTGATTTACATGTTAATCATAGTGTAAACAAGCTTGTGTCAAAACTAATGAATTCATTTCGAAAAATGTGCAGGTTTTCTCATCTGCAGACTGCACTTTAACCATGGAAAGTTATGAAATGACATTTTCAACAGAAAAATCTCACTTTGCTTTGCTGGCTCACCATAATCAGCAATTTTTCTTTCTTTCTTTTTTCACAACATTTCTGAATCTTCTTTTTTTTTTTTTTTTTTTTTTTTGGACTGTCATTGATATAATCAGATGAACAATTCATCTTTTCACAAGCCACTGAAATGAGAATAGTTAGACAGTATTGGGTAAAACTACATTAAATTAATAATAATAATAAAAAAAAAAAAAAACATTTCAAGATTATTAAAAAGTCTAATAATAAATTAAAAGTATATATATTTTTATTCAGCTATTTTATTTAAATTTTTATTTTTTTTGCAGATTTTCTATGGTCATCATTGGCAACCTATAAATATCAGGAAATTTTAACATTACAACTATAGGGTTTTTATTTCTTTATTTCCATAGAATCTAAAACATTGTCTACTTCTGCTGAATTCAAATAATATTTTGTGGTCTACAAATGTATTTTTGTGAGTGCAGTCTCTGTGATAATTCAGGCCCTGGAAAATGCTTCTTTACGTTCAGAAAATTATTATTTCATTTTTTATTTTTTTTTATTTTCACATTTAGTAACATTTTGTGTCCCACTTTGGTCTAATGATATCAGAATTAATTTGTCCTTTACGTAAAATGGTCAACTGATTGTTGCCGCTGTTGTGTTTCCTGTAAAAAGTGTTGAGGTCAGTGTGTTGCAAAGTATCTCATGAGTGATTTTTTTCTCATCAGCTATTGTCTTTTATACAGTGCAGTAATGACAAGCAGTTGGACTTTATGGATATTAATAAGTCATGGAAATTGAGAGTATTTGAGAGTATCATTTTCTGTACATCTGTCCAAATGTACCTCCGAATAATGAGTTTGTGAAATGAATTAAACTATCTAAAAGTTGGTAGACCACAGCTCTATAACACATGCCACAGAGCGCCTGTCTAACCCACTGCTGAAGGTTCATGATTACATCTCTCTAATTGGTGTCCCATTACCCTGCAGGCAGACAGGTTCTGGAGAAATCTACAATGACCTCACATTTCAACTTTTGGCTGGAAATAGTCTTGACCTTAAAAAGAGCACAATTATTACCCAAACAAAATGCACGTAAGGATACTGTAGAGAACAATAGTCGATATTGTACTAAAACAGCAATTACGAAGAGCTAGTTTAAATAGACACACTGAATAATACTAACAAGCAAATGATGGAAGTAGAGAGGCAGAGAAAGAGGGTTGACCGCGGGCAGTGCTTGGGGGAAATGGAGACAAAACTTCTCCTTGCATACATTTTACTAAATTCTGCTCATCAGCACGTTGGGTGAGATCAAATGCATGTTAAGTTGTTAAGTTTTTATTATTATTATGTTTGTAATAATATTTTTTCTATAATAATAACTGTTATATTAATGAACATTAAAAAAATGATTATTTGTACTGTACATATTTGTATACTGATATTTGTATGTATTTTTAATCATAGCCATTTAAAATATATAGAGAAAGGAAAAGGTTGATAGGCACACATACTTTCCCCTCATTATGCATACTGGTCAGTAAAAAACAAAAACAAAACTGAGTCTAATGTAAATGTTACACTTTATATCAATCAGTCAATACATACAAATAAAAGTAAACATACAAAACTTGTGAAAGTTACTGACCCTGTCCTTACTACAATATTAGGATAATGTATGTATCTCTTCGGTTTTATTTCCTTGACACAATTTATTTATTTTTACTCACATTTGATGTTTAAACCCTGAAGGAGGGCATGGAGACCAAGGGCCTTAGGATTACCTGGGAGTCAGCCGGCCCAAACTCTATGAAACATCAACTGAAAATGCATACAGGTCCCCTACCTTCTTTATGGAGGCCAGTGCAAGCTGGATTCTCTGAAGCTGAAGCTAGAACTAATGGCCTCAAGCTTAAATGGGAGTATCTCAATTACACAGCTAAAGACACAATTTCAAATTCAAAATGTACTTCGCTGTATTAAAGAAAAGTCACTTTACTCTCTGTCTCTCTTGAGTCCAGTTACCTTTAGAAAAGGAAGTAAGGCTGTGCTACACAACACACAAACAGATCAGAAGCTAAAGGTCAGAGGCGGTTAGCTAAAAATAGACTCAGGTTAAAGACATTATCCAAAGCATCATACTGTACTCTGGACTGACTGTACACAGATATCCATATTTTTAACCTTAAAGCCCAAATACAGTGTCTGCTGCCTGCACAGCTAAAAATAGACCATCAGCCTCTGTCTCCGGTTTCAATTGCATGGAGCAGGTGGCTGGAAGATCGGGCGGATACAGCAAGTCTGGGTCATCTTGTCCTGCTAGGACACAGAGTGACCCTGGACCAGCATTGAAGTGGATGGGTTTTTTATTAATGTATCACACTTGGAGTATTTGGACAACAATGACTGAGCATCAATAAATAAATGAATAAATACATACATTTTATGAATTTTAGATCTTTGTTAACATTTAATATTAATTATGTGATTGGATACAGTAGCATACTGGATGTTCTGTTTTAGTTTTTATGAGATTTGAGAAATCTTGAGAAAAAAGTATAAAAGTGAAGTAGCCTGGTGCACACATCTCAAAACCATTGAAATGTAGATCTTGTATTGATATTATTATTATTATTATTATTATTTATAATGTATGCATGTGTACGTTCATATAACCTTTAACCCAGCGTTGGTACCTTTTTCACAGGCAACAATTACATTTACAAAAATCTTGGTACTAATATCACAACATATAATCAAAAGTGCACCTTTTTATTTCAAACATTTCAGCATTTCTGTCTGAACCTTCTTTCTTCTCTTCTTCTTCTACTTCTTCTTTTCCCATGAGCAATGAAATTAAAATGAAACGTGCAAGAGAATCGGACTGCAGCATGTTTCTAGATTTAGTTCCAGTCACAGTCTCAATATAATATTGAATTGAATTAGCATGTATTGAAAATGACATATCATTTTGGAATATCATATTGATAGTTGGTGAAACCCAACCTTTCATCAAATACATTTAGTTAGTTAAATTCATATTTACACAAGTACCCCAAATATAGTAATTATCAGAGCTGTTACACTGAAAGTCAGGGGTGTTGAAAAATACAGAAGTGTGGTGGGTGTGATATATGGTGTTTTTGGCACCATCGTTGGTAGATGACACTTTATCAGCGAGACTGACCAGTATCAACCGCCAGTCACGCCTCGTTTAGCCCTCCCTACAGCCGATGTCAGACTCACAACACCTCAACACGAGTATGGGTGTGTGTGTGTGTGTGTGTTTGCTCACACTGTCCTCTCAGGAATTTGGTCATTTTCTCCTACCTCAGCAGTAACTGTGTCCTTTTGTCCCCCCACTGGTGTCTGAACTATTGCCACATGCAATGGAGGAGTCAGGCCAGCCCATGGGACATATTTTCTTCAATACACACCAAAGTGTGTATCTGTTTATATAATCTAAAAACAGCTTGTCAAGTTACAATCACCTTGACACATTGTGCTGTTGAACCTGTTTATTAAAGTCAAAATTAAAATTATCTGACAGCACTCTTATAAAAAATGTTATAAAAAAAAGAGGTTCCTTTAAAAGTTATTTTTGGAATCATCAATGCTATTAAAGAACCTTTATTTTACATTAAGCGTGTTATCACGATCACCAGCTGGAGTGCCCTTGATAACCAATAGAGGGCATTCCATCCCATACCTCTGTCACTGTCAGGCTATTATGTCCACACGAAGCAAGAACTTTCCCTATCCAATCATTTTTTTCACTCGTCTCAAGAAATAACTGTGTCTACACGAAACCACAAAACTGACACAAAACGATGCAGTATACATGCCAGACCAGTATGTGGCGCTGTAATTCTGCCAAAGAGATACACTAAAAACAGAGAAGAAGACTTTGACTATGCACATGATCCTTGCTTGAGTGAAGTGTGAGTGAGTGAAGTGACATTCAGCCAAGTATGGTGACCCATACTCAGAATTTGTGCTCTGCATTTAACCCATCCGAAATGCACACACACAGAGCAGTGAACACAAACACACACACTGTGAGCACACACCCGGAGCAGTGGGCAGCCATTTATGCTGCAGCGCCCGGGGAGCAGTTGGGGGTTCGATGCCTTGCTCAAGGGTATTGAAGGTGGAGAGAGAACTGTACATGCACTCCCCCCACCCACAATTCCGTCCGGCCCGAGACTAGAACCCACAACCCTTCGATTGGGAGTCCAACCCTCTAACCATTAAGCCACGACTTCCCACTTGAGGTATACAAACCAACATGGAACAATGCATTTATTAATCTGTGTTAATGTTAATTAATAAAAAGAAAATCTTTCAGTGTTTGTCCATGTTTTTATTTCTGTTACGTGACATAGTAGTGTCTGACTAGGGGCGAGACGTGGGCTGATGTCATCGTTTGAGAAAATATATGGATTCGCTGTCCAGATGAAAAAGCGAGGGTGTTTTTAAAAAAAAATAAAAAATCCACTCTGGGTTTAAAACGTAATATATATCTGTTTCACTGTCCCAGAGCGCTGGATCCATGTGGATGAATCGCCATATACGAATTGTATGCATATACAGCAAAACTCGAAATCCTTTGCCCGGACTCATCAGCACACATTGTTTGCACCTGTGTCTCGTTAACCCTGTCTGCTCACCCTATATAAGCCTGGTTCATTTTGTCCTTCATTGCTAAGCTTTGCTTGTCTCATCTGCATTTCTAGCCTAGTGTCCCAGTTATCTGGTGTCTTGGTTACTGGTTTGTTTATCCTGACTGTTTTTGGATTTCGCTTTAAGTTTTTTTTTTTTTTTTTTTGCCCTTTTGCTTTTGTTTGGACTGATTGCCTGTGTTATGACCTTTGCCTGTTTTGGACTTTGATTGTGACTTATCCCTTCAGTAACACTGCATCCTCAACCTCTGTGTCTACGTGCAGTTCATAACAATACTTAATTTATATTCTCAGGCATAAATTATTGTGAATGTGTCATCTGTGTATGTTAATTAAAATATTCATCATTTTAATCTTTCATCACAATGCTATATATATATATATATATATATATATATATATATATATATATATATATATATATATTGATAGATATATATATATATATATATATATATATATATATATATATATATATATATATATATATATATATATTGATAGATAGATATATATATTGATATATATATATATATATATATATATATATATATATATATATATATATATATATATATATATACATATTTTTTTTACCTGTAAACAAATGTTGCTTTTTCATCTGTCTGGATATCACTAACAGCGCCAAGCCTGTTCCAACTCCATTCAAGAATGTGTCCACTGTCCAAATCATGTCATTTTTGATTGACAAACGTCATTATCAATTCCTAAACCAGTGTTGTACTACTCAAGATTATTTTTATTGATCTGGGTCTTGTCATAGACTTGGGAGCATTTGGACTTTGGACTAACACAGTGGGATTTCAACAACATTCTTAACCACGAGTCGTGTGCAAAAAAAATAAAATAAAAATATAGATATATTTTCCATGCTAAAGTCAAGCATCATTCTCTTTTCCTATTGACACTTAGCTTACATGGGAAAGCTACTGATTGTTCACTTATGTTTTCTTGTAGAAATTAATAAAGCCAAAAATGACCTTTACTAGAGGAACATACTGGTCTCAGTCCTAAGTCCTTTGTCAAAACCATTTAAAGTGTTGCTTTTTCAGCAAGTATAATGAAATGGAATGACTGGTCCAAAACCAATGTTTGTGTAACATCCTATATACTAATGCCTTCATTGTGTCCGTTTCTGATGACATGATAACCCACAATTATGTGAGTGTGATAACAGACGTGGTCTATGTAAGACACCTACTGTATCATCATGTGTTTCACTCCTGTGTTCTCTGTTTCCTGTCATTCCTATGTGTTTATCCAGCCCATTTCCTCAGCCGTCTCTAAAGGGCACCTAATTCACAGCCGCTCTGATGGCTGTTGAAAACAACAGCACTTTAAGCACTTCATTGAACGCTGATTTGTCCTTGTCATCTCTGACAGCGCCGTCTCATTTCTCCCAGGCAAAGTTAAGTGAGGCTGGAGCCAGGCCAGCCCTGATCCTGTGCTCTGCTTAAGTACAGTGGGGATGGTAACACAGAGCATTATGGGAAGGGTGGCATGGCATTAACATATCCTCCTCAATATGCAGATTAGTATGAAAGAGATGGAGGACAATGGGTATCATAGGTTAATTTACCTGAAAGTGGAAACATGAGACTCTTTTGTGCTGTACAATTTATTTGAGCATCCAGACTATTCCAACAAAGAAAACTGGCTCAACCATTGAGTGTTTAGGAAACAGGTATTAATAATAATAATAATAATAAATGAATAAATAAATAAATAACACATTAACATTTAAAATAAATAAATACTGAAGCGATTTAATCACAAGCAGTTTTGTGTTATAGTGAAATTATGTTTGAGGCAAAGTGACACCAACAACTGAAGCAAAACCACTGTTCAGTAGTCCTTAATAATAATAATAATAATAATAATAATAATAATAATAATAATAATAATAATATATCCTTCAATCTTTGACATAATTCACAATATCTGACATCAGCAAAGTGATATAGTTAATTAAAATTTTAGTGCTCATAGAATTCTTAACAACTATTTTTGTTTGTTTATTTGACCTTTTTGAAATTTTTGTTGAATGTATTGGTAAAAAAGGAGACAGGAAACGCTGCATAAGACACCCACATATATAAGCACCACTGCACACCACAATAGTGTGTTTATGTATAGTCTATTTAGAGTATGTTTAAATATGACTCAACCATTCAGATTAGGCCTAAAACTATCCTTACATTCTCTCTCTCTCTCTCTCTCTCTCTCTCTCTCTCTCTCTCTATATATATATATATATAAACCCAGCATACAGATCAAGATCAAGAACAAGATCTCTGACTCTTAGTTTTGTTCTAGAAGGTAAATGGCCTTTGAATCAATCATGGTCAGTCGGGCCGCAGTGAATATGGAAAACTTTGGTCACTAAAAGCCCTTTTATGATTCAGCAATGTTCTGCACAACCACCTTAATCCCTGACAGCTCAGAGAGCAGCCTCTACCCAAGAGCGAGGTGCATGAGGTGCTCCAGTGAGATGTCATTGGTGTAGTCCTACAAGAGTACACACTGAGCCTGGAGAAAGATGGATTGTGCTTCAACTGGGCTTTTAGAAATTCATCACGCCAGCACTGAGAGATTGGCCTATGGGAAGGTGAATTTACACTAGCTTTTAGTCGGGTGTAAAGTAAAAATAAAAAAATAATAATAATAATAAAATAAAAAGTATGTCGTACAGCAGTTTAGGAACCACCAGCCTTGAAATACACTTTTTTTTTCCACCATTCTATTTAGTTATTATATGCTTTAGCATTAGTCTTCCATAATGGATTCCCATACCGTACCTATGTTGTGTACTGTAGTATGTCAGAGATACAGGTGCAATTATTTTACCTCACTTATCAAGGTCAGGCTTAGAGAACTCATAGTCACAGATGGAGGAACTTTCTGGAAGACCTGACAAAGAGAGAGAAAGAAAAGAGATGTCATAATACACCACAAACTAAATGGAAATTGTGATCTCACCATGACTTAACACATTGCTTATAGAGTCTTTGTGGAGAGTTTGTACTATAAGCTGAAATAATCATATATTCTGTAATAATTTTGTCAAAAATTAACAGCCAGATACATAAAAACTGCAAGTTGTTCATATCTATCTATCTATCTATCTATCTATCTATCTATCTATCTATCTATCTATCTATCTATCTATCTATCTATCTATCTATCTATCTATCTATCTATCTATCTATCTATCTATCTATCTATCTATCTATTGTGTAAGTGCATAGTCACTGACATGCATTGTATGCCATTCCACTACAGTATAATGTGTTCATTACACTCCAAATTCAGATTTTGTCAGTCATGGAGGGCCATAAGATGTTGAAGATGAACTGAATTTCAGAGATTATTTATTTATTTATTTATTGCCTAAATATCGTAATTACCGATCTGAGAAAAATATGTAAAAATAATTATTATGTTGTCTCTAGATAAAATTAATCACAATGACCAGCATCAAAAACATATTTTTCCTATCAAGATACTTTACCGAATACTGACAGACAAATATTAGAGCATTCATATTAAAAGCTTAGCACTTTTTAGGTACACCGCAAATATAAATGTAAAAAATTGCTCAAGTGTGTAAAAAAAAAAAAAAAGCGCATTATTGACTGATGATTTTATCACCCAGAAAATGCCTGGGAAATGCTTCTCTAAATGAATATTTCGGAGGATTTGTTTGACATGCTATACACATTTAACTGTAAAATATTTTTTTTTATTCAATTGCACGTCAATGCCCAAATGAAAGATTAAGTACATACTCTGAATCCAAAACTTTTCTCACTTGCTCTCTGTACCATACATGCATCATCTTCATTTTTATTGCATCTGTGCATCGCTGGAAAACCCCAATACTCTGACACACAGTTTCAAAGTGTGTGCACATCTTTCCGAAAGTTCTTTCAAGTTCTTCCTGCGTCACTCACAAGCCAAAAGACTTCCAAAACTGCTCTATCTATCTATCTATCTATCTATCTATCTATCTATCTATCTATCTATCTATCTATCTATCTATCTATCTATCTATCTATCTATCTATCTATCTCTATCTATCTATAATGACGTAATGTACATTAAGTGTACATGAAATAACATGTAAACTAAATACTTAAAAAGCTTCAGTACAGCCTACAATGTACATGGATACTGATGACTGTGTAATTGCATCAAGTCAACTATTTAAAATAATGCAAAATTGGTGGGCGAATTTGTTGAGCAAGCTGTAAGTTGTTAACTGATTAAAAGTGAAAATGGATGAAAGGTAGCCGGGGTACCATAGGAAGAGTGTTATGTCTGTATGTTTGTATGCGTTTGACTTAAAGACTGGCACAGGAAATGAATAAGGTCTCCCCTGAGGGTAAACATCTCTGTAATGAATGTACGAGTGTTTCTACGTCTCGTTCACTGACCACCACGCATTCTCCGTTCACACATACACACTGAAATACACCTTCGCTAAAGCCTGAATTTGCTCTTACAGAGTCTCAGTAAGAGTAGAACATTTATTGATTCAATTTAATGATTTTTATCTTCACACATTAAATAATGATGAAAAAAAAAAAAAATAAGAATAAATAAAAGTATTTCCAAAATGAGGATAATAACAGCTCAGTTGTAACAGCAAGACTGTGAGTCACATAAAGTGTAATGTTTTAGGACAACATTAATAAATTTCAGATTAAAGAAAGCAGAATGTCGAGTTGCAATTTGTGCTTTCCATAATTTCTTCAGTGCAAACAAAGTTTAAGGAGATGTTTAGGGTTTTGCCAACTCAAAGTAATAAAATTGAACTGTTTTCTCTTAGCGCACATAAGAGAGAGATTTGTAATAAACTGCAGTTTACGCTTACATGCTAAAAGCCCAGTCTGGACATAACTGCAGTCATACAGATTCATGATTTATATTTTTTTACACAGCTCAAGTCCCCTTTCTGAGTGATCAGTCACTGGGAAAATAATTTCAACTATCCCGTTATACTCTTTCGCCCGCTCTCTTGTTCTCTCCTCCACACCTCTTGTTTCAGGAGAGGTGGATGACAAAGCCGCCTCTTTCACATGGAGGAAAGGCGGACAATTAGTAATTAAAGAGCAAGTCTCAGAACAAACGGACCACTGATAATCTCGATAAAGATTAAATTATATTTTACTTAACCTTTCTTAGTGTGCAGCTTTGCTGTATGTCTGGGTTTTCTAAGAATTTGATTTAAGATATTTTTTAATGAGGCTTTGTGCACTATTACTTTCCTTATATCAGTGGTCAGATGGCACATGTCTAACAGTGGAAAAAGTCTTGCACACATACAGGATGTGAGTGTTTACTCTGACCGTCAAAAAACCTGTTCACTACAGTGGTTCTAAACTGATTTGCCTCAGAATTTCACATTATAACACTAAAGGTAAATTGTTTATCAAAGGTAAAAAAGGAAAAGAAAAGAAAAATTACATAAAATCAAACAATCTACATTTTTTGATATAAATATCTAATGCTTAAGCCCAGAAATATGTCAAATTATTCATATAAAAAGATAAATAGGAAAATTTATATTTTTTGTAAGAACGAACCAAGTTTGTGAATGTGGACTGATTTTGCGCAGTATTTCAAAGTGTTTTTTTTTTTTTTTTCAATTATTATTATTATTTTTAATACATATTTATTTATTTTACCATTTGCATTTATCACAGACTTTTCCCTGCTGTCCGCTGTACTATAAAAACAGACCTACGACTCACTGGTTAAGAAGCACTATACACATACTCATGTACCCGGGCTCATACAACTGTTCGCTCTTATAAAAATGCATGTCTCGGGCGGATGCATACATGCTGTTCATTGATAACTGCAACTATTTACATTTGCAGTTAAATGACTCGATTTTTGCAATTCCAGACCCACACAAACAGCTTTTCCAGAAGTTACAGGAACTGTTCTGTGCAACACAGCAGGAACACCCTGTTAAAAGGAATAGCTTTTGTCAAGAAATACACAAATTTCTCTTGTAGCCACTAAATAAAGGCTACAAAGGTGACACCTACGGTGGCGCTTTAACTTCAGTCTAAACATAAAGCAAAGTCTATCGCATAGAGATGTTGTCGAACTTTGGAATGTTCCAGCGTTGTCTGCCATAAAATGCTTTATTTAAACTGTAGCAAACATTGTGAGCTATTGCCTGCAGCTCTGTGGTCCTGTGGTCTTTTCCAGATAATATTTGTACATTTATGAGATAGTGTTTGTAGTAATATTGCCATACATCTTGAGAATATTAGCGATCTGTGTTGTTAACAAATGGTTGTCCTTTGAGCCAAACAACTATATGATAAGAGAGATTGTTATTTAGTTTCATTTTGAATCTTGTGCCAGACAGTCTGTTTTTTGAGACGCCATGCATGTTTTGCAAAATGCATGCACTGGACTAATTAAATCTAACAAAACTTATTTTTTATTCAACTAATGATTGTTAAAAAATAAATAAATAAATAAATAAAAACATACGTAATAAAACTTAACAAACATAACATCACAAACAACATCCAGAGAAAGCAGACTTTAAGTGGCCCAAATAACATTTTATTGCATATCATATAATTGTATGAAATTAAAATAAGCATATATGAACATCACATATGGTTAGTGAGTAAAATAATTTTGCACAGCAAAATATATATGAAAAAAAACAACAGTTTTAAAAAATTTATTGATGAACTGTATATCCTGTTTTTATACAAGCAGGGTATCAATCCCTGACCATAAATCAATGTCCAGACATTTTAATATCAATTACTACATTATCGCCATGTAATGAATTTATTAATAACAAAGAAAGAAAGAAAGAAAGAAAGAAAGAAAAAAAAAAGAAAGAAAAAAAGAAAGAAAGAAAGAAAACAGTCCTGCTTGACAATATATATCTAAATAAGATTATATGCTTTAGTTTTCAGCAAAGCCATGATGGGTGCCTGTTAAATTAGCGTTCTAGATAGATTCCAATATGTGATCTATAATTTGCTACAAGTTTATTGCAACTCAATTCCAAATAGGTCAGATTTCATCTCAGATATATATATATTTACGTTTTATTTTTATTTTTTTTTATTTTTTTCTGAATGCATGATGTTGAATTCTGCTTAAATACTTTGGTTTTAAAATACAGTAAATGGCAGGCTACAACTGGAACTACAACTATCAAACTGTTGTTTTCATTGCAAGTACATGCTGCAAAAAAAAGCTCAAATTACACATGATAAAAATCCAGCTGTATGCAAACTTGGAGCCTTCCCAAAACGTCAAACAAAATGATCAGGCATTATCTAAAATCTAAGTCACCTTCTCCGTGTCAACCTGTGGCATGGGCTACCTCTAACTGTTCTTCTATGATGCAAAAAATAAAAAAAATAAACAAATATGTAGTTCATTCCAGAGTTATCAAAATGCAAAGATTTGACATTAAATGCACAAACCACGTTTAACAACAACACTGTTTAAGTCCCAGAGGGAGAATTCCTTTTGGAAACAAGGTCCTTGTTCTCTCCCTCGCAACACTACTTCCAGTTGGCTCTCAACAGAGAATTAACTGCATGGAAACCGTATGGATCAACTTTTTCATTGGGAGGATGATGCATGATGCTCCTTTCACTTTTTTAGTCCGTACTCCAAAAAAGTGATCGGGAAATGAAAGAAATGTATGAATACCATGCGGAGCAGAAGTTCTTTTCCAAGTAGAAGTTCATTTTCAAAAGCATAAAAAAAAAACAGAGGAGGAATAAAGAAAGAACAAAAAGACCATACATGTCCAGCATGCAGGCACTTTAACAATGTCTCTTTATATAGTTCTCATGTAAAGTCACAAAACTGCAAGCGGAAGGCATGGGATGGTAATGGGGGAAGAATCCTTCGGCTTTGGCAAAAGCAATATATATACATATGAAAAATATCAAACTTTTATATTTGGCAAGAAAAAAAAACTGAATGAAGGTCAATATCATGAGTGTATATGCATATACATCAAAATATTAACTGATTTAAAGAATGATACAATGCAT
Organism: Carassius auratus; assembly: GCF_003368295.1. Lineage (NCBI taxonomy): Eukaryota > Metazoa > Chordata > Actinopteri > Cypriniformes > Cyprinidae > Carassius > Carassius auratus. The sequence continues at coordinate 16,721,623 of NC_039285.1, forward strand.
ATGCAGAATATATATATATATATATATATATATATATATATATATATATATATATATATATATATATATATATATATATATATATAGTTTCACAGCCAGCCTCCATAATTCAAGAGCTGACTTCAGTTCTTAAAAAAAAAGAAAGAAAAAAAAAACTTTAAAAAATGTGACTGATTTCTTTTTTATGTTTTATAGGGAACTCACATGAAAAACTCCGGGGATGAGGGGTTGTTGTCGCTGCTCGACGAGTTTTCTCGGAAGCCGCTGCTCACGAGCTTCTCGTACTTCTCTTTGTACGCGTCTCTCTCACGCACCAGTCTCGAGATCTCTTGTTTGAGGTGGTCCACCTGCTGCATGAGCTGGGTCTTCTCGCCCTCCAATACGTGCCTCTGTTGGACCCTCTTGTAGCGACACGACTGGGCATAGCCTCTGTTTTTGAGGGTTCTCCTCTTCTGTTTGAGTCGGATCACCTCTTCTTTGCTGACGCCGCGCAGGTGGCGGTTGAGCTCCCGCACGGACATGGTAACGAGTTGCTCGTCCGAGAAGCGGTCATCCAGGTGGGAGTGCTGGTGGTGGGTGCTAGAAGAGTTGTTGCTGGACTGGACCCCGGGAGTTTGGTGCTGCTGGTGGTGGCTGTGGTGATGATGGTGGTGGTGGTGGTGAGGAGCCCCGTTCTGCGCTGCAGCGGCGGCAATGACTGCGGACACCACCGCGGCGGCTGATCCCATCTCCTCTCCGGGCATGGTGCCTCCCGCCCCGGCTGCGCTACTGAATTGCTGCCCTCTAGCATAGCCGTCGAAGCTCTGGAGCTGATGTGTGCTGTTGATCAGCGCTTCAACCGCATCCTCGGGGCTGAAGCCCAAAGCCTCCGGGTTGAGCTGCTGCTGATAACCGGTCATCCAGTAGAAATCATCTAGGTGCGCCTTCTGCTCGCTCCCGGAGCCAGGGCTGGGCGCCGAGAAGCTTGGGGAAGGGGGAACCGAGCTGCAGGGCGTGCTCATCGGGGTGGAAGACAGGGAGCCCCCGGCGATCAGACGGCTGCACTGGCTGATGCTGCGATCGGGCTCCAGTGGCTCTTTCTTCACCTCAAACTTCATCAGATCGAAGTCATTAACATATTCCATGGCCAGGGGACTGGTGGGCAGGTCGGAGCTGCTCAGTGCCAACTCTGATGCCATCCTCTTGCTGCTGACCGTCCTCCAGAGCGGGTGAAGAGCTGCTGTCAACGCCGGCTGGATCGGGAGAGAGTGAGCCAGCTTGCTGTTTTTTATGCTTTACTTTTAGCAGGAAAACAAAGACTGCACAGGACTTTTCACTGCGCTTCTAACTCCAGATTATGAGCTCTCGTTGGCACAGTCTATTGCAAAGAAGCATCGGATCTCTTTCTCCTCTCTTTACAAGTGAATTTCGGCGGCCTTGGGTTTCAAACATTTAACACTTTAGTGACTCCTCGTGAGCAGACATCATCGTGGTCAAACGGGTGAGTGTAACTTAAAAGAAGTGCGCAAAATGCTGCTGACACAGATCGAGCTGAGAGAGCGTTTTTAAACTCGACACACTACCGTACAGTTTAAAAGCATTGCTGAGTTTTATAGCTTCAGTGACGGATCGGAGCGAGCCAATAGGCTCGCTGAATCTCTGAGGTCGTTAACATATCGGCTCGGAAACGAAAACTTTTCTCGTCAGCTGACTGTCATTTTGGAAATGCAAGAGGAAAGAACTGAATGGATGTCGAGCATTTAACTCTTTCGTCATTCCCTTTTCAAAATTGTAAATTAGTAACGCACGCGTGTGTGTGGAGGGTTTTTATTTATTTACTTAATTATTATATTATACAGTTAGCAGTATTGTCGAATAAGTCAACTGATTTGTTTTCCACATAATCATTATAAAACAACTATATATATATATATATATATATATATATATATATATATATATATATATATATATATATATATATATATATATATATATAGGCCTAACTATTATTTTTTTGCTAAACCTGAACATCAACTCTAAGCTATAATACAACATTATTATTGTTAGAAAGAAAATAAGATGAATTCAATTTATACAATTATTTGCAAATAAAGTTAAGTGTCTTCTTGGATAAATGGAACTTTTGGAAACTCAACAGTGCCCCCTTTTGGATAAAAATATAATTCTGTGTGCATGTAAGTTTCTAGTGATTTGCACAGGAGCGAGTTAAATCTGACAAAACCTCCCAAAAGTATTTTTGGAGACATCCAACTGTATAAAAACTAAAAGTTTTTTATACAAATATAAAATGAAGTAAATAGGCTATAATTTTAATTCAGTAGTTATGTTATAGTATGTATAACTTGCTCAGTGTTAAAACAATAGAAGTCAACAGAATTGTGTGTGTGTGTGTGTGTGTGTGTGTGTGTTGGGGGAGGTGGGGGATATACCTAGCTCTTGTATAATGTAATCAGACCTATTGGAAAGTGAAACTTTATATTCACGTTTATGTAGATATGAATGAATGAATGAATGAATGAATGAATGAATGAATGAATGAATGAATGAATGAATGAATGAATGAATGAATAAATGGGATATATGGCATTACAGTTTCAACAATACAGAGTGAAAATAAGGAATCATTTGTAGATGTACTTATACTGAACACAACAGCATTCACATAATATGTACTATGAGAGACTGTCTATTCTTTTCAGAATGGACAATCAGAAGGAACACATTGCATAATCTACTGTAGTTTATTGTACAAGTGATTTATCAAATACCTAAAATGCGCATGATCTGTTAACACTTTATATTTTAAGTAAACTATATTGTTTAATCTGACCAAATCAATCTCACTATATCAGTTTAAGTAATTTCTAAATAAGTTAAAAATAGATCCTAATAACTGCACATTTTCACTCAAAACTGCACTCTTTTCACCCTAATTCAGACATGAACTACAATAGGATGTAGTTCAGTGATCAACCAACTGATTCAAGCATAGATCAAGAAAACAGCCATAAAACTTCTTTATCAGGTCTTTGTGATCTGCCTCGTCTAGTCATAAATTAAACTACTCCTGTTTATTGCTCTTTTACTGGAGGTCAGGGGTTGATTACGGCAGTATTTCTTAATGATTTTTCTCTCCCTTTTATTCTTTAAGTATTCAGTTAGCATGAGTACAGTATAAAGTAATTTTTGCTTTGCATAATATAATTGACTGATTAATTATTGATGCCGTCTTAATCTTCAATTTCATGATTCTTACACTCTTGGTTTTTCCAGGATTTGAATTAACAGTCCAGTGTCATGCTCTGTAGAATAGTAAAAACCGTGCAATGATAAGTTGCTAATTTAGGAAAACTCTTAGGCTGGTGATACACGGGGCAAGATTTTAAACAATGTGGCTGGGCAACTTTGTGAAACTTTGCCACAACCTGGTGGGACACTGCACCCACGACTGATCTAAAGTATCCAGATAGAAATCTGTTACCCATTTTCAATGGGTAGGTGCCCAAGCAACATTGCTCAAAAAAAGTTGACCAGCAAAATTGCTCATAAAATTGTGCATGATCAACCTTATGTGACTTATGTTAGGTTTGACACTGCACCAACCATTTCATACCCTGCACAAAAGCCTATAATCATTTACTCAGTATCTTTTCTGGCAAAGTCTGCGAACTCATGTTAGGGATCTTTGGTATTTTTAGATGTTGGACTGAGACGAGTGTAATGATCTGTCCAACCGCTGGCAATGAATGATTACATCAATAGCTGTTACTGTATGTGTATGTGCACTGCATTTGCATTAGCCTAACTCTGCATTTGCTCTTTATATGTTCTGACAAAGCAATGCAATTGCTAAGTTTGTTGAACTTTAATTACATTGGTGCGTGTGTGTGCGTGTGTGTGTGTGTGTGTGTGTGTGTGTGTGTGTGTATATATATATATATATATATATATATATATATATATAGATAGATAGATAGATAGATAGATAGATAGATAGATAAATTAAAATGAATAATGCACTTTAACAAATAGTGTTTACTATTTCAGAAAAAATAAATAAAACATCATATCAGAGAGAAAAAAAAAAAAAAAAAAACATTTGAAAGAAATAAAAATCAAACATTTGTTTGGAATAAAGTCCTACAAAAGATTATGCAGTGACTAATGACAAAGTCTGGCAAAAACTGTGGCTCTTAACAGCACAGACTCATAGGAGTGAAACATTTTGCTTTGCTAAATTTAGTTTCAGTGTTAAATGAATGACTAAACCTCACACTGTGTTTTAACAAGTGATTTTCCAGGTGTCAAGCTATTTTTCTGACCACACAGAAAATGAAAATACTGACTGATACCACACAATCAATTGTAGTGTGTAATGTAAAGCTGTGTGGTGTAGGATTTTGTACCGATGAGATTTCAATAATTTTGTCCACTGATTCCATTCAGTATCAGATAGCATTTGAATATTAGATTGAAATTTGAATAATATTACTGCTTATTTACATTATTATTTCTAATATAACAAGTTACAATCTGCAAATATCACAAAACATACATACATTTTATTTATTATTTATTTGCTATGCATTTTGTAAAGTACATGGTGTACCTAATGTAAAATGTAATTATTTGATTATAATGTAATTATTATAATGTAATTAATGTAAAAATGTAATTATGCGTTGCTTGCAATGACTTTACATATGGATAGAACATTTCCTACTTCTTTTCAAACCACACAAACACCCACACTGTGTGCTTACCCCACAGTTCAACCACAAGTGCAACAAAATGCCTCTGCAAATTACTGTAATCTCGATTATGTCAAAGCACATTGGTGAGAAAATGAAATGCAAAAAAAAAAAAAAAAAAAAAAAATAGATCAAGGACTTCTTCAAGAAGAGGATATTACTCCATGACCCCATGTCAATTCATTTGCAATCGCTCACAAGTCCAAATCATGACAGCCCTCATTCCTAATCAATAATAATAATAATGATAATAAATAAAAAAAAATAAAAAAAACAGGTTGGAACAGTGAAATTGAGGAATATGAGACTTTCAATACATAAAGTGAAGTCGAAAGAGAAAGAAGGCTAAAACTGAATAAACTGTGAGTCAAGAGCAAGTAGGAAGTGATCCAGAACAATCGACCAAGGGTGGTATGCAACACAGGCTTTTTGGAAGAATATCCGTATTGCTGTTGTCCATACTATTTGTTTGTGTATTTTTATTTTTATTTTTTTTTGCCAAAAGTGACATACAATAAGCAATTTGTCACAGAACCAAGCAAAAATTGTTTACAATGGCAGGTTTAATAGAAAGGCATACAGTGAAATCATACAATCACCGGTAGGGGTGTAATGATATTTAAACCAAACCGAAGTACCTCGAAACATCACCCACACTACGTACCGCGGTATCTCGTGGCGTGCTGTGAAACTCTCTTGGCCTAACCCACCCCCGAAGAAGCACTTTAAATGCTACATAAAATTGTAATGAGAACAAGGATATGCCATGTTTCAACACTTGAAAATAATGCGGACTATGGTGATTCAGGGCGCAGTGTGAGCAGCACAAACGACAATGCAGAATATTAATAACTATGACTGGGATTGCCATATACATAACATTATCACGAGAACTCATTTATAATAAAACACTGCAGATTTTTCTGTACGTTGAGCAGCACAGACACGTTCACTTGTGCATTCAGGTCATTTTGTGCAGGTATAAGTCGTAATATTAAAGTTATTTAGTATATATAATGATGGGTATCCTATATGATATAAATCATATAAATTAAATCCTGTTGATTAAATGCCAGCTTTCAAAGTGGTTTGTTGTAGGCTACTGGATCTTGAGTGTGTGCAGCTCAAAACAGAAAAGCAGAACATTAATAACCTATGTCATTACTATATAATAAGTGCACTACTGTAATAATGTTGTTCTTGGGGTTTAGCTGATGTTTTTGTCCATGGAAGGAGTTACACATTCTGACTATTTAACTTAGTTCAAGTTCAATTGTGTTTGATTTTGTGCAAAACAAATACCTGAATTTTATTGTGGGCGTTGTGCGTAATTTTACACATTCCTGGGAATTCTGTGATCATAAAGCGGGCTGTTAACAAATCGGATGGTTAAAGAAAACGTAAATATATACTGTAAAAGCGCAGAGAGCAATGTTATGCATTTGACGCCTTTCCTGTGGCATTGTTTCTATGCAACAGAATAAATAGCTGCTGGCTTGATGATGCAAATGAACTGTGGTTATGACCCAAATAAAATAATATGAACACAGTGGGAGGGGGAGCATTCTCGGGTGTGGACCAGGCAAGTGAACCAGGTTTGAAAGCACCCTGAGTAGACCTACTAGGTCCCATTCAAGACTGAGTCCAAATGCCCCCAAATCCATGACAATAAGAATGTGTGTGTGTGTGTGTGTTTATTACACATACATAACATTATTATTTATAAGGATTATTACGAAAACCCGGTCAATTTATCATTATTGCAATTATCTAATCAACGAATCACATGGCAGTTGCTTCAATGCATTTAGGGGTGTGGTCCTGGTCAGGACAATCCCCTGAACTCCAAACTGAATGTCAGAATGGGAAAGAAAGGTGATTTAAGCAATTTTGAGTGTGGCATGGTTGTTGGTGCCAGACGGGCCGGTCTGAGTATTTCACAATCTGCTCAGTTACTGGGATTTTCACGCACAACCATTTCTAGGGTTTACAAAGAATGGTGTGAAAAGGTAAAAACATCCAGTATGAGGCAGTCCTGTGGGCGAAAATGCCTTGTTGATGCTAGAGGTCAGAGGAGAATGGGCCGACTGATTCAAGCTGATAGAAGAGCAACTTTGACTGAAATAACCACTCGTTACAACCGAGGTATGCAGCAAAGCATTTGTGAGCCACAACACGCACAACCTTGAGGCAGATGGGCTACAACAGCCCCCGGGAAGCACTCATCTCCACTAAAAATTTAAAAAAGAGGCTACAATTTGCACGAGCTCATCAAAATTGGACAGTTGAAGACTGGAAAAATGTTGCCTGGTCTGATGAGTCTCGATTTCTGTTGAGACATTCAGATGGTCAGAATTTGAGTCAGAATTTGGCGTAGACAGAATGAGAACATGGATCCATCATGCCTTGTTGCCACTGTGCAGGCTGGTGGTGGTGGTGTAATGGTGTGGGGGATGTTTTCTTGGCACACTTTAGGCCCCTTAGTGCCAATTGGGCATCGTTTAAATGCCATGGCCTACCTGAGCATTGTTTCTGACCATGTCCAACCCTTTATGACCACCATGTACCCATCCTACTTCCCATGGCTACTTCCAGCAGGATATAATGCAACATGTCACAAAGCTAGAATAATTTCAAATTGGTTTCTTGAACCAATGGCCATCACAGTCACCAGATCACAATCCAATAGAGCATCTTTGGGATGTGGTGGAACGGGAGCTTCGTGCCCTGGTTGTGCATCCCACAAATCTCCATCAACTGCATGATGCTATCCTATCAATATGGGCCAACATTTCTAAAGAATGCTTTCAGCACCTTGTTGAATCAATGCCACGAAGAATTAAGGCAGTTCTGAAGGCGAAAGGGGCTCAAACACAGTAGTAGTATGGTGTTCCTAATAATCCTTTAGGTGAGTGTATATGGCATACAGCTAATGCAACAGGAGGCTCCTCCAAATTCTAGACCAGGTTTATGACCAGTCACAGTAGAAGGAAACATTTCTAGAGAAATTTGCCAATGCAAAACTCAACATTGATAGATCTGAAAGTTCCAAGGATGTTTTGCTGTGAATCATGAAGTACAGTTGAAAAAAAGAAAAAAGGGGGATTTTATTAAATTATGAGATGATTTATTCAGTTTTTACTTCTGAAATCTGTACATTTAACAGTCTTGTTAGATGTATTAATTTCTCAACATATTGCCATATTGACTAATTATAATTTATGCATATATATATATATATATATATATATATATATATATATATATATATATATATATATATATATATATATATACTGTAAAATACTGTAAACATGCTACAGAAAATGATTGCTAATATGTTAACAGTAAGTTGCCATACAGGGGAAAACTGTAAAATATCTAACCAGCCATTTCATATAATTTTACAGTAAAATGCAGTTAATTGTTAATTTTTTCGAAGTAAAAAAGAACAAATAAATGTATAAATTTACAGTCAAAAACTGTAACCTAATATTCCTAGAATATAATTGCATTACACTCGACATTAAAAATTTGAAAGAACACACATTTTATTCAAATAATCATGTTTTAATAGTTTTTTGTTATCAGTAGTGTATTTTAGGGTTTTATGTTACATCTGCTGTTTTTTAATGAATGTTTATTGTATTATTTAAGTGTCATGTGTGTTACCATGATGGTGTTTTATGTTAGCGTGAATAACTCTTCTGTATAATATTTACTTCAGCCTACTTGTGATGAACTTTGATTCTTCGTGTGGCTCTCTCTTTTATCGCCTACATCATTATGGTGGTTGTCAGTATATGTAAAAGTTTATGTTATAAGACAGATTTCAGTAGCAGTGTGAATTGTTGCATTTACTGGTTTACGTTCAAAATGTAAATTACAGTGTTACACTGGTCACTTTACAGTTCTGTGATGTATACATTTTTTTTTTTTTTTTTTTTTTTACAAAATTATTGGCAACCACAGCTGCCAAAATTATTTTGTATAAAATGTTTCCCAGAGGTTTACAAATTGTCAAAAATACTGGCTCAATGATTTCAGGGAGTTAGTGGGTTCACCTAATGGACCTTTTGATATTTTTGCAGGTATAGCTCACCAGTTGAATAACAAACCACATGAAGCAACACTGCGGTATAGTTTGTGGACTTAATTTTCCTCCGGCTGTCACCTACACAAATTTTTAAGGCATCACAGGCTTATTTTAGATAGGCTGTCTCAAACTGTATGCAGTGTAGTTGCTGATATGCATTGCTGTAAGCACAGATCTTTTTGGTGGAGAATCAGTGAGGACAGCAATAGCAAGGCTCAGCTGCTTATAGAATCAGATAATAATCACTTCCCATGACTCTCAATTTCACATAAATCAAGTTTTGATGACGATGGTGGGCATGCTTAAAAAGGTGTGCTTCAAAAGAAATGCATAAGTGAACATCGGCCAAAGGTTGTACGTCATCAACAAACCTGATTCAGCAGTCATGACAGACTGTGAGAAGTTTGAATATGAAAAGCTTGTATAACCTTTTTTTTAGTGTCCAGTGGGGCATCTCATTCTCTGTCTGCAATGAATATAATAATAAAAATGTGGGTTACAAGGTGGAATATATTTGAAACTTTATTAAAAAACTCATGACAAAACAAAACAAATGGCACCTGTTAAGTTCACACATATTCTCTCTCTCCACTTTTTTTCCCCATCTTCACATAAGACCATTTTCCCCTCATTAAAGCTTCAGGGGAAACAAAGAAAAGAGAAACTAATATCACTAGAAAAAAAAAAAAAAATAAATAAATAAATAAATAATAATAATAATAATAATAATAATAATAAACGTAATTATAAATAAAATATTTGAAAACACAACATTTATATATTATTATAAATTGGTAAATTTCCTCAGTGATTTTCATAATTTGTTTTGATCAAATGCTTAACAGAGGTCAAAGCAAATAATGGACATCCTCGTAGTCTTGTAGACTATAAATTGTTGTACAAATGTGAAAATACAGCTTTACAGCTCTGCAGTGATTATTGCATATGTTACAATAATCAATAATACTACAAGTTAACTTACATGTCATTTACATTTCTGTCTGTGGCTACATCTACAATGCAAGTCTTAATGCACAGATCTGATCTTTTGACAATATCTAATTTTTGGGCCCTTCTGTTTACATTCACTTTAGACATGACGGGTTATACAATATCTGTATTTAAATTAATTCCCACCCAAAAGGATTGTCTGCAGTTATGGCTTTATTATGCATATGCTAGACCCTCGGGTTTGACATGGCCGTGCTATTAAAATTATTTATATAATTCACGTTGAGTGGCCATTATTATTTACCAGCATGGACAATGACTGTCATGGATGTTTTTCAGGACTGAACGTATAAATAACAGAAAAAAAAAATGGTACATTTCATTTGTTAGGCTTATTTATCTACAGCTAGTCAGAGGTATAATTCTTTAGTGAAATTAACTGTCTTTATGGGCAAAAGTGTCCATCCACGCATTGTGAGTTCTGGGGGAATCGGATATGTCTGTTCAGACACATGTCCAATTATCGGATATGTATCTGATTTAAAACCACATTTAGAAGTGTCTCAGATCAGATGCAAAAAAAAAAAAAAAAAATCAGAAAAATCGGATCTCGTGCGGATTTTTGTGTTTACACATGTACAACAAATTCCGATCTGTATAAGATGTGAGCAAAAAAAAAAATCTGATATTTTTGTGCCAGTGTAAACACAGCCTCTCAGACATTTTGTGACATTATGAGACATTATGTGATATATTACAGGCATATGGATAAGGTCACGGTCCTGTAATTTTCAGCCAATTGCGTCGGTAGCTGAATTGAATTACAATAAAATTTCCACCAGCCACAACTCTTATTGACCGAAAGGTTTACTTTGAACTTTAACCTCATATCTCATCACAAATAAACAGAGCTAAGATGTCAGATCTTCACACGAAAATGAATTTCCTTCATCTATACTTAGTAAGTAAACTCATGCTACTTGGTTGTTTTCTGATTCAATCAATTGTTTTCTCATTGATTTGGAAAACCAAGATAACAAAACCATAAGGGGGTTTGGGGAGGGGTGTGTTATGTGTATGTGTGTGTGTGTGTGTGCGTGTGGTGGTGGTGGGGGGGGGGGGTTGCTAACTACTAACTGCTCATTTAAGTTTAATAATACATTTGACAAAGCATTATATATATACACATATAACTACAGTCGAAATCAACTGGGAACCTCTTTTGAGCATAATGATAATAATCAAAATGAAAAGCAAAAAATAGAGAGCTATTAATGGCACATTTTCAGAAATGATGTGATCTAAATCTGCAAAGCTTCTGTTCTGACCTATATTCACAGTCTGAGTTGTGGGTTGACCTGTGTGAACATATATGTGATCAGTTCAACTGAAAGAGAGAGAAGGAAGTTGGAAAACAAGTACGTGAGTGAAGACATGACACTCGTGACAGAGTCTGAAACTATTCTTGCATGCACAGTGAAGAGGATGTGATGTTCAAACGGACTATCTTCATGATCATATATGACAGAAACAGAGAAAAAAGCCTCTCAGTTGCGGTTGCATGAACTGCTTTGGTTTTGTAAAAAAAACATGTTTTGCAGCACATTGCATGTGAAGATGTGAAGCATCATGTCAAGTCATCCAAACCAATGTGTGTGTTTTTTTTTTTGTTTTTTTTTTTTACCAACAGCAGAAAAGCATGATGGAGAGTACATGCTAGTGATTTTTATGTTTTTTTTTTTTTTTTTTTTTTTGAGAACTTCATGAAATAGGGTTTAATGACTGGAATGAGTTAAAGAGACCATGGGAAAGCAGCTAAGGAAAAGCAAACATAGATAATACATAATTTCATCCCTCCAGCTCCTTCTATATAGTCCTCAGTTTACACTTACTTAGTCTGAAGTGAATCCAAAGCCTTTCTGTTGATAGAAATATGTGTTCATAAGACAATTGCAGATTGTTTGCGCAAAAGAAAAGATTTAACTAACAAGACTGGACTCGCAGGAGACACATTACACTTAAATGTTCAATTAAGTTGAATACCATCATAAAATATAATAAAAAATACATTTACTAGACACTTTCTATTCACACTTCTTTTCAAAATATAATCGTAGGAAGCAAAAAGTGCTTAAGGGTTAGATAGTATATTAGCTTAGCATAGCGACAAAACACGTCAATTTATAAGATAAATACAATGTTACTGCTCTAAACTCACTCTATTATCTCGGTCAAGTGTTTAAAATAACATAAACTAACCTTATACTATACTATGTGATTGTTTTAAATTAGGTATGTTAGCTAGCTAGCAGTTACAACGTTTACATTTCCAGTAATTTCGGATCGTGCTCAGGTTTTTACTGGAAAATCTGTGAATCTCTGTATTGTGAATCTCTAAACTATTGAAAAAATGTTCACTGAAATATCAGTGAACGCGCGCAAGTTAACCTTAATGAAGTTATGTGTTTAGATGAACATTAATGTATAATGAGTCAAGAATCAAACTACCAAAATACACAGAAAATAATGAACTAAAAATCAGAAATCTTAAACACAAGGCAAATTTACATTACGAGACAACACGAGAAAATCTAGCCATGCATCACCTCCATTATGACAGGCCAACTGTCCCTCTCTGATTCAACAAATAAAACAAATAAAACAAATAAAACATGTTGCTCTTCCAAAGCAGTTCATTAATTACATGGATTCAATATGTACATTTTATTTAGAAAATTGTTGTTATCCTTGATTTTTAATATTACAAGTAAAACATATGATGGTTAATTTAATATATTTTCCTTTTAATTATTATTATTATTATTTTTTTTTATATATATCCTCTAACACAATGAGTCTTGTTTTACAACCACGTTTAGCCATACATTGTTATAATGTTCCAAGAGAAAAGGTTTAAAACCATTTCATTTATTGAATTATCCTCAGAGCCCTAAAATTTTTCCAGACTCTAAACATCGAAACATCTACTGTAATTCATGTGAAAAAAAAAAAAAAAAGGAAATAAATAAAGAAACCCATGCCGTTATTAATCAAAGATCTTCCCTTAGAGTTTACATAGGAGCCAAGTCGGATGTTCCTACACTCTGTTCAGCAAAAGGGCCCTTGTGGAATCTCAATTTTCACCCGGCTTCCAGAATGTGGGCAGTGATGTGAGTAATTACATTAATCCATTTATCATCCACTGCCTGGGCAACCAGGGAGACTACAGCAGGGTAAAGACCAGAGGGCAGGCATTATGACAGACATGTCCTGCTATTATTGACATCCAGTTGAGGTGGTTTGGTTGTTCAAACACATTTTAAGGCCACTGACTGGATATAACAGCAGTTTGGCCTATTATTCAAGTATGTGACCATGACTTTGTGCCCTTTTAGCCCATCCGAAAACAAGCAGCAGTAAACCATCAGCATGACACAACCATGAGAAAACTATCAACAGACACAAAACATTTGAGGACACAGAGGAGTTAAAAGGTTTTGGGTCAGAAGAGGTTGACCACAGTAAAGCCCCTTTCACACTGCGATTCCGGCAAATACACGGGTAAAGTGTTCCGGCAATTGTTCCCGGGTCGCTAGATTTTGCACTTTCACACTGCCAATGACCCGGCTTGCTTTCACACACAACCCGTAAAGATCCCGTTACGACACATGACATCAGGGCGTGAAGTGTAATGTACAAGTCAAAAACGTTAGGCACGTTATACTTTCACTGAAGCTGGCGAACGATCTCAGCATCAGCGCTAAAAGTGAGGAACTAACTGATCTCTGCTTCATTACAGTTTGCACATATTTTTTCGTCGCAAACTTTGATCTTCCTTCAAAACAGCCGGTAAATGAGCCGCGCGATAACATGCATCATCACTACGACACGGCATTAGATCTGGCTTTTGTTCACACAGCGCTCATCCCGGGATTGAAAACGGCAATGTTACTAGGTCCCCGAGCCGGGTTCAATGCCAGAATCAATCCCAGGACGTGTTTGCTTTCACACAGAAGGTGACCTGGCAATGTTCCGGCAATTTGCCGGGTCCGACGTGCAAAGGGGATTAAGTATTTGACAGGAACTGTTGTAGTTGCACTTTTGAGTCTTCCAAGGTTTATGAATGTAAGAATAAGAAAATATTCTGATACATCCAATTTGTCCTGTTTGAAACACTCACACAGAAAAAAATTCTGTAAAATTAATCATGAAGTAATTCATACGTAAATGGCCACACTGGACTGAATGCAACAATTTAGATTAAGGTTTTATGACCCATTTACACAGATTTACACTCAATTAGTTATCTATGTGTTAAAAAATAACAGTGGACAGTGGTTTGTGAATGCTAATGATTAGCCTAAATAATTTGATTGGATTCATCCCATCATGTGACCCATGATTTGTCTGTATGTGTATTCAGAGCCACTGAGCAACAGACTTTCAAAAAAAAAAAAAAAAAAACGCATGCTAATAATGCGCAATAAAATAATTAACAGTGTTAACCAATTAATTGCACTAATAATGTGTTAACCTGCCGAGCCCTAATAAATACACACACACACACACACACATACACACCCATACACACTGTAGCTGTCTGAAATATATATTAAGTCGTGCTAGAAAGGAATATATTCAGGAACATTCAAAGTAGAGCTGTTTTCATTTACCACAAGAAAGCGTACCTTTGATTTAGTCATGGCAGGCCTACACAAGTGGATCTGTAATGTCAGTAATTCAGATATGTTTCACTGATAAACTTATAGTGGTTTTGTGTGCAGGAACTGTGTATATATGCCTAAAGATGACTAACCGTTTGGTACCTATCAATGACTGTAGTTTATAAAAATCTGCTTTCTCATTTGCTTTCCAGGAGATTCTTGCCAGAGTAACCACATTGCCTGTTCAGTAAGTTGTGCAGCTTTACTCAAGGTAAACATTCATTCTCGATCAAACCAGATATGTTGTACCATTCTGACATTCAGGCATTATTCATTGTATTGTTGGATTGTTTGACCTATTTTTTCTCTATGATGTCAGCGTTTTAATCAGTTTTACTGTTGTCATGACCAAGTAATTCTGAAAAAAAAAAAAATGTGAAAACTAGTTGGTGTCATCAAAACAAGGTCAATTTGGGCAAATACATTTATATACCAAGTTAAAATTACAATTTGATCAAGATGCTGATGTTTATTTTTACAATAACACACAGATTTGGGTGTACCTGTGACATGCATGACATCCTCTGACCTTTCTTCTCACACCCCAGGAGAACTGTAATAAATCATCCTTTAAAAATAACCTTCTGTGTTGGGTCATTTAATGATTTACCAGCCGCATGTGATTATTACATTCATTACTTGACCAGATAGTGTCTACTAATAACAATGATTGAGAGAGCCTCCTTTTTATATGCGAGCTAAAGATTTCCAGTTCAAGTGCTGTGTTGTATCATAACATATTGTATTTGTATTTAATTAATTTAAAAAATCTCTCTTTGATCAAATTACTAACCAAGTTAATCAATGCTTTCCAAATTAATAATAATAATAATAAATAAGTTGTTATGATTACTTGTGATAATTATAGATATGTTAAATATATTTATGTGTGCTTGCTTGTTTATTTATTTGTATGTTTTATTTTAATTATTAATTATTAACTGGATTTCCAAAATAAAAATATTACCTAAATGAAACATAGCTGAGGATTCACCTGAACTATAAAAGGGCAAATAATAAACTATAAAAATGATAGATTATGCTTCTAACAGTGCTGAGGTCATACTCTTTAACCATGAAACACATATTGATAAAACATATATTTTAAATGCACTGTAAGACACTTTTAATTGCCGGAATGCATGCCATGTAAATTCTGACTGGTGAAATAAGCATGGACTCAAAAGGTTACGCATAGTAAATTTCTTTTTTTATCAGAAATACAACCAATAATCTGATGAATTCAAGTGGACTCCTGCTGAATTCTTGTGGTTAGCTGTGGAAATTCCCGTTTAAAAAATTCAGGACACCTGCACTATATATTATGACGAATCTCCTTCCCCTATTTCTCTACCAGAGAACAGCTGCCTTCCCCAAGGGCCTACAGACATACCAGCAGATAAGTGCAGTGGGCATTAGTGTGTTACGCTCGAACCCTTTTCCCTTTTTGTTTATTCTCTATCTATCTGTCCATCTTAGTTGGGATGAGCAGTGCAGAATGAATGTACGTTTGCATCTGCCAATCTTGTTTGTGTAATCTGGGGAACTCTGGAACTGTGGCTCGCTGAAGACAGTTTTCCATGCTCTCCTAAAGGAAACTTGTTAACAATTAACCCTATTGTTATTTCTTAACATTAGTTAACTATATGTTATTGTGACCTGACATGACATGACTTGTGTTGCCCCAAACTTGTAATTTGTGTGCTGCATTTCTCCCATCCAAGTGCACAGCAGGTTGCAGTATTTATTCATCTGAAATGTAACATTTACTTTTTTATTAATGCACTATGAATTAACATGAATAAACAATAACAACAGACAATTAACCACTGTATTTTATGTATTACTCGCTGTTAAAGTGCTACCGGAAACTTTTATTGTTCAGATGTTTCTCCTTCATATATCAGAAGACCTAAGTGAGTTGTCAACTCTATTAAGTTGTCAATATTGTCTCCTAAAATGTAAAAACAATTGGTCATGGGGCTTTTTTTTTAACAGTTTAGTATAGGAAAAGCTTTTTTAGTGGTTTTAGTGTTTTGCTAGAAGACTTAGTGAAAAAAAGAAAAGAAAAAAAAGACGTAGATTATAAAGATTACAAAAGGCTGATCTGAGTGATCTGTTAGTGGAGGATGTGTTTATGATCAGATAGGAAGGAAAAACTGCCTCGTGCCTGGGCGGACATCCGTTAAAATGGTCAAATTTTCTCAGAAACCTGGTGTCGTCTGGGGCCATTGTCAGTGTATGCCACATTATTTGCATGTGTTTAAATGTCTTGTTTGTGCACATATGCATGCAATTTTGGGCTGAACACAAGGTGTCTTCTTTTTAGGGTTAAGGCTTGGGTGAGAGCAGGGTGGGAATATTTATTTAAATATACAATACATACAAAATAATAAAAAATAAAAACTGCATACATACATAAATTATTTATGGGATGCCCTCATTTTAATTATCTATATGTGTCTAAGACTTTCCAAGAATCATTTTGCCTCATTCAAAAGCCAGTCACTCACTTCAGAAGCCTTTTTACAGCATGGATAATCTACAATCTATTGGAGATAAGCAAATATATACGCCATCAAATAAAGGAAAGAGGGAGAAAAAAAAATCTGACTTTCTTTGTTTTCTAAGAAATAAAATGGCTTTAGTAAGTGTGATACATTTCTAAGTAAGGTTTCAAAACTGAAACACGTTTACAAATCAATGTGTTTCAAGAGTGTATAATCACAGTGTTCACCCATTCTTTTCAAAGGAGGGACATTTCATTGCTCAGTTTCTCTTTTAACTATCAGAAGACTGAATGAATGAATGTCTCAGTTAAGTTTCAAAACATAAATTCTGTCTCGGATGTCTCCCCAAAAATAATTAATAAATACACTATTTTATTCACATTTGAATCACATTTTGTTACATTGACATCAGTCATCTGCAAATTTTCTCTCTCTCTCTCAGAAGTAGGACTCTTAAAATTAAGTAAGTAAATACATACATAAATACACAAATCTAAATTTGCTTTCCATTTAATCCCTTTGTTTCTGTCCTCAACCAACTGATTCTGATAACTGAAATGGAAAGTCTCTGTGTGTGTGTTTTCTTGTGTGGCTAAAGAAATGAAGACACTGGGTTTCAGTGTCATGAAGCCAGACGTGTCTCCGGAGCAGCCAAGGAGCCTGAATCCTCCGTCTAACTTGAACAATGATCTCCAGTGGTCTGAGATATGCACCATAAACCAGCCAGCATTCTTGGCCACAATTATAGAACTGAGCCACATTGGTCTGTCCAAAACACCTACACATGACAAACAAAAGCCCTGACTGTTCGAAGACAAGGGCACTCTGATTCCTGGCCTTGTCACCCCTGCAATCTTCTCTCGGAGTAGTGTTCAAATCATATTATCATAGTTAACTCAATAAATTGCAAATACATTGCCACTTGTTCTTCAATAATGAAATGTGCCATGATGTTAGAGAGGAAGGGGAGGTCATTGCTGTGGTTACTGTGATTCACCCTGAAATAAGTAAAATAGCAAATAAATAAAATTCAGTGTAGAATTTAGTCTCTTTCTGAGTTTCTTTCTGCTCAGTCTGTTTAAGGTTTAAAACTATGACACTAGAGACATTAAGTGTTTTGGCATTAAGCATTCTATTCTACATTGGGCAGCTCTAAACTTGTCGAAATGAGCACCACTGTCAGCCAACTACAACTGACTACAGAAAAAAAAAAAAAAAGTGCTGGATGTTCAACCTGACCAAAAGCTTGTATTTCGTACATATAGTCATTTTAACACAACATAATCATGTGTTAATGGTCTGCACTACCATTATGTGGGGAAACCACGAGATGCAATTCAGTTTGCTAGGAATTATTCCAGATCTAATCCAGAAATAAATCTACATCTAAGGTTAGACGCGGATATATATTCGAACACATAACATACTTGTCAATGTAGAATTGGCAAAATTATTTTTACTTTAATTTTAATATTGCTCAGTCTTTGAGAATCTGTCATTTCTCAATTACTGAAGCATGATTTATGCAGGTATGCAAACAGATAAAATGTATTAATCATGTTTTTTTTTTGTTTTTTTTTTGAAAGAGAAATTGACTATAAAAGAAGACTGAAAAATGAAAAACACGTTTAACCAACTGAAAACTACTGCATCCCTTATGGCAACAATGAGCATTCAACACAATAATTTGACACAACAATACATTGACTTAACATGGCACTTCGTCTTAGAGTTTGTACTTGACTAGCTGGGGCCTAGATCAGGAAGCAGACAGACTGACTAAACCGACTGTTTGCTAGCAGCCTCATGTCACAAAAGTCAATTAATTCTCAGCACACAGAGACTCTTTCACCAAGATATCATACTATAGAGACTGTCTGTTTCCTGAACTAGCAAATACAAAAAAATAAAAATAAAATCCCAAAAATAAAAATCTGTCCAAAACTATTTAAAAGTAACAATTTAATTTACTTTTCAACAAACAAAAAACAGATGTCCTGTAATGCAGATAACAAATGATAAAACTGCATTGCCTTAATGAATATAGGTCCCTCTCTACAAAGCACTTTTGAAAATGATATGATCAGAAATCATAACTCAGATGTGCTCTGTTTCACAGAAACCTGGCTAAAACCAGATGATCACATTATTTTAAATGAGTCTACCCCCCAAGATTAACATGAGCTGCATCCAGTAGGTAAAGGGGGAGGTGTTCCTTTAATTTACAGTAATGTTTTCAATATTTCTCAGAAGTCTGGTTTCAATTATAATTTGTTTGAAGTAATGGTGCTTCATATAACATTATACATAGAAACAAGTGTTAATGATACATTCCCTGTGACTTTTGTACAGACTTTATCAATGAATTTGCTGATTTTATATCTCCGTTGGTGCTGGCTGCAGATAAAGTCTTAATTGTTGGTGATTTTAATATCTATGTTGATAATGAAAAAAAAAAAAGATGTATTATTATCAGCATTTATAGACATTCTGAACTCCACTGGGGTTAGACAATATGTGTCAGGGCCTACTCATTGGGCCTCATTCATGAAACACGAGCAGAACACATTTTTGTGTAAATCGTTTGTAAGGCTGTTCTGATGTAAGTTTTGGGATTCATGAGTGTTCGTATTTTACAAATGTTAGTTGGCACAAAAACAAACAAACAAAAAATGTTACACCTGCTCCCAGACCCACGTAAATGGGTTGTAAATCATCTAAATGTTTTGCTTATTGATGACACTGCATGCTTATAAATCTATTTACCTTATATAATCAAGTATTCACAGGATTTTGAAAAAATAAATAAAATACAATATACAGTTTTTCTTTTTACTATTATTGTGAACAGCAGTAGGCCTACTATAATCTGTAAATTTAACACTTGCATCAAATAATTAATTACTTTTGTTAGGCATGTACCAATAGATGTGCCAACAAGAAGAAAGGGTTTCCTATAAAATGGCCAGAAAGAGGCATAACAATAAACATTTCCTATGGCTGATATAGTGCTATTTGGCAGACCGAGCGCTGCACAAAAGACATATTTTTAGAGACTGTGCAGATAATGATGACTGGTTGATTAACAGATGAAACTCCATTAAAAGCATCTGTAATGTGCTGCCAAGCTTCCTTTTTTTAGGACATGATAGTCCACTACGCTTAAAAATAAAATGCTGTGTTCCTTCCGATAACAAAACTTCAATGTCTGCGTCTGAGAATTTCTTCTTTTTCATTAACTTTTGAGAGGACATGTTAAAATCCTTATTTTCATTTCATAATATGATGCCCATATTGTTTTCATTTGGAATTCATGGGTGGGGATTATGGTAATTATGAATGAGTGTGCATGCTCGCCCCATTTTGTCAGGGACCAACCATGCCTGGTCCCAGCGAGCACGATCACGCTCCCCTCAGTATTAATCACCCTCACCTGTTCACCATCAGTGACCTCATCAAAGCACTATAAAGCACTCACCTCAGCCCCAGTTCAATGTCAAGCTTCCAACAGGAACAGACCCCATGTCCCATGTCCCATGTCCCATGTCCCATGTCCCATGTCCCATGTCCCATGGATTCCATGGATTCCAAGATGTAACGTATACGTACTTTTGAAACACTAACCTTTGTGTCATTGTTCTGCTGCCTCCAGGATTCCCGAG
Organism: Carassius auratus; assembly: GCF_003368295.1. NCBI lineage: Eukaryota > Metazoa > Chordata > Actinopteri > Cypriniformes > Cyprinidae > Carassius > Carassius auratus. Next base: position 16,742,320 of record NC_039285.1, read on the forward strand.
CTTATCCTGTTACCTGATATTCCAATGATCTCCTGAATCTCCTGTGTTTCCTTCGAGCTCACTGGAAAGTTTCCTCTCCTGATAAAGAAAGGGACCAGCATTAGTGAACCGTGATTGTGTGGCATTGACTTATTTTCTAAGGATATACTCACCTGCTTTCAACCCCGCACTGAGTGATCTGCACCGTATCCGCACCTGAAATCATCTACTGCTCACTGTGTACTTTAAATTCTGTAAATAAACTCTGTGTTGGATTCACTTACCTCTGCCTCCCGTTACTATCCTGACACATTTATGAATGTTTGATATTCATTAACATATACGTTTATCTCTTTAACTACAATCTCATCCGTATAAGGTTGAGCTTAATTTGATAGAGAATAAATCTTATCAAAAGTAAGAAATGAGAGGGCAATCTTTCCACAGCTATACTGTCCCATCTCTGTGTCTGCTGTTGCCATGGGGGTTTGGGAATTTCCAGTTTTCAAGTGACAGCAGCAGTTTACAAACTTCAGTCAGTCACACAGAAGGGAGGGCACTGGTGAGTCATCCATTAATAATGTCTGTAAAGAACATCATATAACATATATATATATATATATATATATATATATATATATATATATATATATATATTTACATCTCTCTCTCTCTCTCTCTATATATATATATATATATATATATATATATATATATATATATATATATAATGAAATTAGTTACAGACCAATTGCAAATCTCCCTTTTCTGTCAAAAATTGTTACCTCACACCGATCAAGAATCGGGAACACTTTCCATAATACCCAATGTACTCGCTACATTGTAAATAGAAAGTCTCTTTGATTTTTATTCCAAAGTCACTGAAGCCACACAGATCCAGTCTGTATCCAGATCAGATGTTCACTGTAGCCACCAGATCTAGTCCATTTCCAGACCAGACAGTGGATCGGCACTTGGAGATGACCACTACAGCCCTGAAAGTCAGCAGAGTCCATATTAACTACTGTAGATCCACCCCAAAGACAGATCCCCTGAGAAAACCTAGTCACATCAAAGACCATCGGCACCAGACCCCTGACTTAGCCTGGTTTCTCTTAAGATTGTTTCTCCATTTCTGTCACCGATGAAGATTTGGTTCTTTGCCACTGTCGCCTTTTGCTTGCTTAGTTGGGGAAGCTTGACTAATTGCATAGACACTTTTGGAAGAAAGCTGAACTAGGTAGTTTATCTGCTCTTCCATCCTGGAAGATTTATCCACCATTAGGCTGGTTTAAGATTCTTTACAACAAATGTGCTTACCTCAAAATTCAGCAGTGATGACAACGCTTGTGAGCAAAAACCCAATAGGTTCTTCTTTTCCACTGGCATTTGGATTATTAGAGAAAATGAGCACCATGAACAACATAGATTTATGATTTTTACGTGTTTTGTTCATCATGATGATCTGTACAAATGAACACAACTGATATAAATGTTGTACACTAAATATTTTCTTTAGAAATAGAAAGCTAAACGTAGGGTATGAACAAATTATACCAAAGTCATATGACTTGCTGTAAATGTCACCATCACACAGATTCAGACATAATTTCCCTGAAAGTTCGAGTTAGAATGCTTTGCAAGAGAGTGGTTATAAACAAAATGAGTTTGTTAAAGTGAGTAGATCAGTTTATCTGCAAGGATTGGTGACATTTAATGTCCCCAAAAACGTATGTAGTCCCATTTAGCCACTTGTTAGAAAATAAATAAATATGAATAATAACAATAATACTGATTAAAACTTCAGGGCTCATTTTCATTAAGGAGTTTCCACCAACTCTGAATTGACTTACACAGAGATGGGATGCTCTGAGTTTTTGGGTTCAGAACAGCTGAATTTAGTTAGTTTAGTGAACTCTGAGAAGGGTTGAATCTGAGTTTAGCTCGTACACCATGACTATGAAAAGCCATGATCAATGGGGCTCCGAAATATGATTCAACATGGCAACAGCACCCAACAAAAAGATGTCTGCAAACTTCAGAGTCAATATGCCACTTTAATTATTTATCACTGTTATAAAAAAGCAATAAACTGTCAGAACAGTAAGTTATTGACCTAATATTTATTTCCAAAGCCAAAAGAAGAAGAATAAAAAGAAGAAAAATAAAATAAAATAAAAAAGTAAAATACAATTAATTTACATCCCAAAATACTCAGTAAAATGAAGTGGCAGTGTGACTAAATGAGGTATTTAAACATCACTTTCACCTAAAAAAGGGGGAGGGGACCGAATAAGTTACCTATCTTTCAGAAACAGGCTTGACTTACTCTGCTTTCTCAGGTCTGACAAACCTCTGAAATGAAAAACCCATGGATTCCCTCATTTCAGGGTTAATTTTTTCAGGGTTTTCACTTGACCTCCTTTCTGAGGCAGATCAGTAGATCTTCAGTAGATCCGAAAATGCTAAAATGCAAACTTATTCCAACAAAAATATGTCATCTATGCAGCACTATAAATTAGCTTTTTATTTATGTTCATGTAGGACAAATTGGTGTTTGCAAACAGTTTTTATTCTTTATGGCCAGAACCTACCTGGTGGCAGAAAATGAGTTTTAAAGTAGCAGTCTATGGATGCCATGGAATAAAATAATACAAAGGGGATAATTTTGAGTTCATATTTTAAAATTCTGATTTTTTTTCTCACAATTTCGAGATTATATTTATTTCACAATTCACAATTCCCCACAATTCACAATAAGAAAATCCAACTTGTCATTCTCTCTTTTCTCCTTGGCTCTGAATCATGAGTATATATAATCCCACACTAAGTATTTATTTATTTATTTATTTTTATTTTTTTTCAGAATTGACAAACTTGCAATTGTTGAGTTAAACAGTCCGAACTAGGAAATATAAACTTGCATTTGTGAGAAAAAAAAAAAAAAAAAAATCAGTGTTATTGGTTTAAATAGCAGGCTATATTTTATGCTGTAACACCAAGGCTAATATACGATATGTCCCCTGTGATCTTCATATGTGAATATTACGCAGACCTGTAGTTTAAATCAAATGTATGCTTTAATAGGGTAATCATAGAAGGTTTCATACATAGTCTGCCAATTATACATCTGTGTTTACCTTCAAATTGAATTGATGATGACAATATTCTATAAACCAACATTTTTATTCTGACTCTGATATCCAAAGGCACCCTAAAATTTGTATTTATTTTATTTATTGTTTTGACCTGTTTCCCTCCACGTGTTTTTCTTCCACCACAATGGGCACACAGCTGCAAGTCATGTAACTGTGATGTTTCCTCCAAATTGTTTTATACGGATTGTCAGATCATGTATATAAAAAAAGGTTCAGGAAGTCAATGTGCATATGCCTGCCATGTTTTGGATTCCTTTGGCCTACCCCATCCAACATCCCACCCACCCACAGAGGCAACAAAGAGGTCCAGTACTTCTGAGGACCATGACAAGTAATTGCTATATTAATTTATTTCCTTTTTGCTCTTGCCAGAGAAGGCAGTGGTGGTGACAGCCAGGGTTTTTCCTGTTGTGTCCTGGTCTCACTCCAGAAAACTGCTAGAATCATTAACAGACTGAAAATGCAGCCCAGCCATGTGCCATACCACCACTGACATGTTATGGTTTGAAGACACGTAGTATGATGGAAAATAAGACAAAATATTTTTATGAATACAATTTAAAAACGGTGAAAAATAGCCACCTCCTTGTTGGTTCTTGAAGAACATTTCTATCAACCAATCAGATTTTAGGGTTAGGCCTATGGGCTTATAATTTCCCTTCTGATTTTAGGTAAAGTTAATAGTCATGGTGGGGGTTAGGATTATGTTCATTTGACAAGACTGTCCAAACATGTCGTACTTGGCAAAGTCACAGTTTATAATCAAATGTAAAAAAAAAAAAAAGAAATATGAGAAAAATGAGCTAGAAATAATAATTTTGACTGTGGGCATGCAATAATGTTTCATTCCTTGTTTAGCTCATAGAAACAGATGGAGTTTGTTTTATAGAGTCGGGTAGAGCAAATAATGAACTTATTGAAGAAGGCTGGTATTTTCTTCAAGGCTGTAGTAAGAACAACAATAAATTGTATATTCTTTACTCACTGGTTACGACATGTCACAATCAAGACTATACAGGGGAATTAATAGGGTAAGATTCAGACCTTTTTATTATTATTATTATTATTATTATTATTATTATTATTATTATTATTATTATTATTATTATTATGTGGTATTTGGTCATTTGGCAAACACCTGCATATAGCAAAGCCTCAGATAGATCCAGATAGCTTACAAAGAGTAATCTCTAACTACAGTGCTTTTCATGTTTAAGACAGTGAAATCAAGTACAGATGTTCCTCTAAGTCTTGCTGATGCTCAGTATAAATACATATTTTTTAATATAATTCATTAAAATGTTCATCCTAAAATAGCATTTACTATTACTCCTGTAAAATCATGAAAGTCAAGTTTAAACTTTCAAATTTCATTCAATTCATTCTATCACATTGTTTAATTTTTTAATACAATAATTGCTAACACCAATTTGCCATTTTCGCTTATTTTAACTATATTTAAAGTATATGGAGAGATTGTCAGCAGACAAATCACACTGAAATAGGCAAATGACACTCATATGACCCATGTGAGAAACAGAACTGTATTGCTTTTTATTTTCAAGCATTAGCTATTTATCACTTTTGGGCCTCTTCTGCCTTGATTCATTAAATAAAATAAAAGCCTTACTCTTACTCCACAGGTCAACTTGCATACAGTTATTGCCAAAATTTTGGCAGTGACACAATTTTGTGCTTTGCAAAGTTTGCTGTTTCAGTATTTGTAGATTATTTTTTTCACAAGTTTCTATGGTATACTGATAAGCATAGCATAAGATTTGAAGGCTTTTATTGGAAAAAAAAAAATAGAAATTTAGGATTTGAGGATTGACCACAGGTTCTCTATGGGACTGAGATTCGGGGAGTTGTCTGGCCACGGATCCAAAATGTCAATGATCTTCGAGCCACTTCTTTATCACTCTTGCTTTATGACATGGTGCTCCTTCAAGCTGGATAATGTACGGATCACCAAATTGATCATTTTGTGTCAGAAAAAAAATAAAATAAAAAATGCACTCTACACAATAATCAAGAATCAATGTGAATGAACACCACACCATCTTAAGCAGCAAACTTTGCAAAACACAAAATGTATGTCACTGACAGAATTGTAGAGATCTGCAGGAAAACTCTAGCTGACATATACTGAGAGTTCAGAGATCATGCAGAGTCAGGCCTCCACCCACAGGATAAGACATAAATTCATTCCCCTAAGGCTGAGCGAGTCAAGCATGTACATGAAAACCCTGCCGGACATGTCTTAATTATAGTGAACTTGAACATACGACTTACTAAATGACACCCTAGAGGATATAAGCCTATTACTTTAACCAAAGCAATAACAAAATGAACAGTAAACTAAAGCCATTCTGGGGCTATTTCCTTTTTGTGAGATGGATACAGTCAATGAGTGATGATATTATCAGGGAAGGAGAGGGAGGAATAAGACAATGTCTGGTCTTGAAACTGTATTGAACACACAAGCTTGTCAGAACATGTCCACTAACCACTGTGTCATGTACTATGGACTACATTTATGGGGCTTTGTGTCATATTTGGAGCTTGACAACCTGGTCACATTACAGGCTCGGGATGACATGACACAATATGAGTATATGGTGGCAGAATTTTTATTTTGGGTTAAACTATTCCTAGGAAATGTTAAATCTCTGAGCACAATTCTGTACCTTTCTGAAATAATCAGGGCCAGGATGTAGGTCTTCAATTAGTCTTCCACCAAATAATGAGTTTCAGACATGTTTAATTAAACTATCCTGTCTCTCGCCTCTCGTTCACTCTGCTCACCTCTTATTGCTTTGCCCTCCCGACCAATATGGAAAGAAGGACTTTGTCCTTTAGGCAGATGTCACTGCTAAAAATGTGTTACAGAGCTTTCACAAGGTTCTTCTGCTAAAGCAGAGATTAAAATGAAGATGGTCAGTGGGGGATGTTCTTCTGTGATTGTGGAGTTATTAACAGGATTTGCTTCAGCTCAGTATATCAAAGTCTCCCACTGCGATAAACAGTCAGCACATCAGCAAATTAAAAAGATGCCCACAGGTGTGTCATCTCTCCATCTACTGACCAAGGAATAAAGCACTAATTGCTTTTAAATTCTGTTAAAGGGCCATCCAATTAAAGGAAGGGGAGAGAAGGTGTTTTACTGGGTTGAGGTGCTGTGTAAGGCTGCAGTGTTATTACCCCAGAGTGGTCAATAACAGCATTAAGATCCATGAAGCTACAAGGACAGGATGCAATATGAGTATTTTTGTTTTCTTATCACCCCGTGAAAAAAAACAAAAACAAACAAAAAAATAAATAAAAAGTATATAAAAAGAGTAAGTTAATTATTATTATAATTATTATTATTATTATTATTATTATTATTATTATTATTATTATTATTATTATTTTAATTTACACTAAAGTACATTACTCAGGCTTGTTAGAAAAGAGTTTCAGATATATGTTCGTATGTATGTATGTATGCCACAATCCATAAGCAGGCATATGCAGAATCTGTGCGTGCAGAAATCAGTGCAGGAAACGGGGGGGGGGGGGGGGGGGGGGTTGTGACGTTACTATGCAGGGGACCAAGCTTTCGAATTAACATGGTTACTTTCGTGCTGTGCTATTATGATTTTTACAGTATTCATTGACAATATTCATCTACACAAAATACTAAAAGCGTGTATTCAAAGCTTGTATTGCAGTTTTGACATTTAATCACACCTTATTGACTTGATAACTAAGGCACTTTGCAAATGTTAGAATCCTTCTGATGGAATGCAAACAATGTTCTTCCACAAGAAAGAACATATCTTATTGACTGATTGGAGTGATCCTGGCTAGTATCTCTCCATTCACTAACACGTGCCAGTGGTTGGGCCAAAGTGATGAAAAAGCATTGATCTGGATCTGTGTATGCAGCCTTGTGCTGGTATATTAATTGCTATTACATAATAAAACCAGTTATGTTAAGAATGGGTTGTTTTAGCAGCTTGGTTTCAATACTTTTGGTCTAACAAGGATGTGTTGAGTTCTGAGGCTTACAGTATGATTTTATAGCTCAGTGAATTTTTAGATTTTTTAAATTCATGACCCCTTTAAAATATCAATAGTCTCACATCAATTATTGATTTTATTAATTCCATATGCAGAGAGGTTAGTTAATCTTAACAGTATTCATTAATATATAAATAAATGCACATCATTACAACACTCACTCAAACAGAATGTGTAAAAAGTACTGAAATCTTACTTATTAATAAATGTAAAATATATATATATATATATATATATATATATATATATATATATATATATATATATATATATATATATATATATATATATTATGTGTCCATATTTTAAATGTTTCAAAGCAGCTTTTTCTTGCATGCAAAATGTACTCCTTGAATGGGTAATTACTAAAATCTCAAAAACTGATCATTCTTAATTGATTAACAAAATGTTGTGAGATTGCGATGAACTGAAGTGATTGACAGCATTTAGTGATTATAGAAGGAGCACTCTTTGCGCACTTTGGCTATACAATCCCATCTGACTGGCCCATAATGGCTATATTAACCTCAGAGAAGAAAGTATCATGTTTCGAGTCATGATTGTATTTGTCTTTATGTTTCAGAATGACTCGGTTTACTGGTGTGACCTGCTGTGCTCGCATTCAAATGCACAAATGAGATCGAATAAGTATGTTGTGGCTTTAGAACAGCATAAGGTTGACTAAATATTTACTTAAGTTGTGAAGAAGTAAATAAACTATAAAGTATAAGAGAGAGAACGCAAAATATAAGGGTTAGGCATTAAAGAGGGTCATACTTTATTTTTGGGTCCATTTCTCATTAACTAACCATTAACTATGACTTTTGCCTCAATTAACTCCTTATTTGCTGCATATTAATAGTTTATAAGGTAGATGTTAAGTTCAGGGTATTGGGTAGGATTATGGATATTATGCATTATATGTACTTTATAAGCACTAATAAACAGCCAATATGTTAATAATAGACATGCTAATAAGCAACTAGTTATTAGTTTGAATTGGACCCTATACTAAAGTGTTACCTAAAATAGTACATAGTTATTGTGTTGGGGCCCCATACCTGAAATTTGTTTAGGGCCCCCAAATCAATAATTCCACCGTGTATTTCATGCTACTTTTTCTCCAGTTCATAGCAACACAAGTGGACCATATAGGTTTTTACAGACTTTGTTTTACAATAAATGTAAATTATATAGTTAGTGGTAATTTTTTATCAGGATCCTATGTTTAATTTCAGTAAGTTTACTGTAATGGCAATACATAGGTCATTTTCTATGGCATTAAAGTGAAAAAAATAAATAAAAATAAAAAAAATTGAACAAAAAAAATATATATGGGAGCCTGAATAAAATTCGAATTTTAGATGAAAATTTCAGACGGCATTTAGAGGATTAGAACTCTTCTGATGTAATTGGAATTCCTTTAATGTGGTCTATATGGCAGTTGTACATCATTTCTAGAAAATGAACTATGTCAAGCCAAAGCAAGAGCAAACACTGAACAGAGCATACCTACAAAACCATTAGATGTCTTTCAAAGCAATTGGAAGGAAGTGAGTTACACAGAGAAAACACCGCTGTACATTCCTAACAAATAAACAAGAGTGCACATCCTTTGTGATCCACTGCACACTGCTTTTGTGCATGTGTCAGTTGAACCTTAGAATATATCTGTGGTGGAGAGTGTTTATGATCTATAGAGACTAAAGAATAGACATTTAGTGCTAGATGACAGGATGTCTGGCATACAGTGCATTATTTCTCGGATCCTGTCTGGTTACTGAAACCCAGTGACTGACATTCAGTTATCAGTGCAATATTTATTTATTTATTTATTTATTTTTTAATGTATATATTTTTTTATTTTTTTATTTTGCCAGTCAAAATGCAGACCAGATAGAGTATATGGCAACATGTCAATAGATATTTAACCCTTTTGAGCTTGATTTACCACATCATCCCATTCAGGCCAGAGAATGCTCTGATGTTGAGTGATGTTAGCTGTATTTTCAGTGTGATTGTGTGTGAGTGTATGTCTATGTCTATAACACCTATACTCTTCTAAGGAGTAAAATAGCAGTTTTGGATGGATGTGCCGGTAAAACACACCTTCTTGGCTGATTCACTGAGAGAGAAGTGGAGGGGAGGCAGGATAAACAAAGAGAACATTCTGTGTGTGGAGGAGCTCTGTAGAGTACACCTGCTCCAGATATCCAACTGCCGCTCAACATCCACCCTATACTAACCCTGAGGGTTACTGCAGTCATACACTCTGCCCTATAATCACAGACACTCTGATGGGAACAAAAGAAGGGGGCAATTCATTCATTGTTTTTTTTTTTTTTTTAAATACAGTTAAAAGGTTGTGAACCGCTTGCAAAATCTGTGAAAATGTTATTTAAACAAATAAGAGAAATCATACAAAATGTATGTAATTTTTTATTAAGTACTGTTCTGATTAGATATTTAACATAAAAGATGTTTACATTTAGTCCACAAGACAAAATAAAATCTGAAATTATTAAAATAACCCAATTTAAAAGTTTTGAGATAATGATTTGACACTGACACTGCTTTCTTCAAATTAAACCAAATATTTTCAGTGAGAGTTAAAGAGCCAGTAAGATGAAAATTCTAAGCTTCCTATCACTGTTTATAAGTCCTGTACATTAGGTTTAAATCCATCCAAGGTTAAAAAAACATTTTGTCAAAATATCATTTTAAAATTACCTCAATTCTCAGAGATCCCCAAACGGTTCACGCGAAGCTGTTCAAAAGATTCAGTTTCCTTAAACCCCACCTTTCGGTAGCATACTGTGTTCTGATTGGTCAACTAACATAGTCAGGTTTGATTGGTTGTTCCGCACACACCTCCACGATAAACTATGCGTTAGCATCTGTTTGGGGTGAATTATGTCTTATTCCTCTCATCGCGAAGCAAACAGTAAAATAAAAAACTTGAACAATCTCGCTGCTTTTTCTTCTGTGTGGGTGTATTCAAGCCGCGCGCTTCAGTTTGAATCTGAATAGCGCGTTCAGCGCGGGGGCGTGGTCACGAAGGGAGACATGAAAAACAGACATTGTGTTGTTTTCATATGGATTACCTTATCACAGAATATCTGTTAGGAGCACTTGTTTAGTTTTAAAGTAGACATGTCAAGCTTTTTTTAAATCTGGAAACTGAACAGGTCACTCAAGATTCACAGGTCACTTGATTCCTGAATCAAGCATAAGTAGACTTGGATGAATATTTTGGGATGACTGTCCTGCAGGAAAGATCACTGATCATCAGCTTCCATCTTTGCACCAAAAGGCATTCATTTTTTTTTTCCCCAAAATGGCCTGATACATCATTTCCTTCTTACAGTCATGATTTCTTCTTCCTGCAATGGTAAAACACCCCCATAACAGGAATGGTCCACCTCCAAGTCTGACCATGGAGACCAAGGTTTAGAAGCTTTGCCTTTTTTTTCACCAAACATAGTGCTGATCCATAAGTCCAAAAGTTCCAGTTTGGTCACATTGTTTCATGAAACATGCTTCCAAAACTCCACACGTCTACCCAAATGAATTCTAAGTTGGCCTTTTATGTTTTTCTTGGTCAAGAGTGGCATTCAGCAAGATGCTTCAAATCAAGGACATAGTTGTCTACTGTTCTTTTTATACTCAGCACTGACATGTTGTTTCCTCCTTTTATGGGGTCATCTTGCAAGTCTTTGGCTGTGCAATGCAGGTTTTTCTTAGTTACTCTGATCAAATTTATTATAATAGTGTGCTTTGTCTTCAGTACCCTCAAATGTTTTCTGGTATAGCATATTTTAAGCTAAGGAATAAGGCTGCAAGCTGTGATTCTAGGAACTTTTAATGTTTTGGAAATCTTGTTGTAGCCTTAGACTTTCTAATGTAATAAAAATATTTATTCTATAGCTTTTGAGAGAGCTCTGTTGAATTAGCATATTTGCTACTCACATCAGCAAATACATGGGCTAAATTTATGTATGTGTAATAGCTGAAGCTAATTCCTCTCTCTCTCTTTCTCTCGGTGCATGCTGGGAAGTGGGGAGTTAGTGCAAGGGAGTCAGGTGGTGGTGAGAATAAAAAAAAAAAAAAAACATATATATTTTCTTGATATCTTTGTTTCAGTTCTTTAAATTGCACCTAAAAGATAATTTGTAATTAGTTTGTATATAACTCTCAACTCTCAGTAATTTTGGGACCTTGCCTCATGTTTGGGTGGGTTGTCATCTCACCTGAGAGTAGAGACCCTATTACTCAGACACAGGGTTAGATGTGTTAATAACGCAGGAGTTGCGTTGAGGATGTACTAGTGAATGAGTGGGACATGGAAATATTATATCGGCTTCTCGGATGAATAAGGCCATTGTGGTTCTCCTGAAAGACGAACTACTCGTTAATCATTTGGTTGAAAGTGGAATTTCGGTAAGTGAGAACTTTATTCCAGTACAACCCTTGGTTTCTCCAACAACAAGGGTAACGATTTCTAATGTTCCGCTGTTCATTCCCGATGCAGATATAGAAAGGGAACTTTCACGCTTTGGGAAGTTCACAAGTGGAATTAAAATGGTCCCGCTTGGATGCAAGAATGCGGTTTTGAAACATGTGTTGTTGTTTAGACAACATGTGTATATGTTTCTGAATTCAACAAATTTAAATGTTTCATTTAGATACATTTTTGATGGTAAATCGTATATGGTGTATGCTAGCGCTGGGGGAAATGAGATGTTATGAATGCAACTCAGTTAGACACGTAAAATTGCCATGCCCTTTTAGAAGTGAAGTAGACAGTGAGGCTGGCCCGAGTGCTGTTTCGGTTGAGAGAACAAATAATCCAGTGTTGGAAGGAGATAACAGTGCGGAAGCTAAGTCGCTAAATATTGAGAATGGAGATGAGATTGGAGGAAGTTCCCAACAAGAAGGACAGTTTACTGATGATAAATTGTCCAGTAGTGAAAATCGGAATGGAAATAGTTCTGGCAATGTTCAATTTCAGGAAAATGTTGAGAATGTAAATGGTAAGTCTGTTGTAACTGATGGTGGAGTTCTACAGCTAACGGAAGCAGTGGATGAGATAACAGTAGGCCAGATGGAAAATGAAAGTAAAAGAGTTATAGAATCGAAGACCGTAAGTGGTGGTGATCTTCCTTTACCAAAGATAGTGTTGGTATCTGATAAGGAAGTGGGTAATGAGAATTATGACGATGATGAAAGTGTTCAGTCTGATTGTTCAGATGTATCTAATTTCTCACAAATCACCAGTGAACAAATATATTAGTTGGAAGAGTTAAACGATTTTATGGATGAGACGTTTGGAAAAACCGTTGATGTAAGGAATTTTTTTCCTGATGTGAAAAAGTTTGAAACTTCAGTTCTTTTTTGGCAGAAGAGGGTTGGAGTAAAAATGAGTTGCACTTCACATAAGGTGACTTTAATACTCTTCCTTTTCTGTCTGTCTCTCTTTCTTTCTTTCTTAGTCCTCTTATGGAGATTATAAGAGTGGGCTCCTTAAATATTAATGGAGGAAGGGACAGGAGCAAGAGAGCTATGGTTGCTGAAACAATTAAATAAAAAAAATATAAACATTACTTTTTTACAAGAAACACAATTGTGATAATGAGGTGGAATGGCATAGATGGTGGGATGGAAAGTGTTTCATTAGTCATGGATCAAATATAAGTGCGGATGTGGCTATTCTTTTTCAAAAAAATATTCAATTTCAATTCAAGTTTATTTGTATAGCGCTTTTTACAATACAAATCGTTACAAAGCAACTTTACAGAAAATTAAATTTCTACAATATTTAGTAGTAACTTATAAGTGGTGACTGTCAGTGTGTGCGCGTATGACAGGATTTTTCAGAAAAATGTATACAAAAATACAAGATGTAGTCAGCCAGGCGATTATTAACAGCAATTATTATATGATGCACTCACACTTGTAGCAATATTTTTTAGTTCTGTTTGTTGATTCAGGGTTAGCATCATCTGAGGTCCTCTGAGGGGTCAACATCATCTCTTCTCCAGACTGGAGCTTGTGTAAATCCTAGTTACCATGGGATGTATATCAGTAATATAGCTTAGTAATTGAACCTCTTTTATGTCATTTAAGAAGTAATTTGAAAGGTTTTTATGTTTCAGAAAATGTGAAATGTTCTGTGTCCGCATATGCAGATGATATAAGAGTCAAACTCTATTTGAAAAAAGCTATTTTAAAGCTTCTTCTGCAAAAGTAAACTGGGGAAAAAGTGAGGGGTTTATTATGGGTGAATGGAGGAATGGTTGGATACCTGACATTCCAGGAGGTTTGAAGTAGGGAACAGAAGGTATTAAAGTGTTAGGAGTCTTCTTGCGTTCAGAAAATTATAGGAGAAAGAACTGGGAAGGGATGTTGGATAAGTTGTTAGCTAAGTTGTCTAAATGGAATTGGCTAATACCTGAACTATCCTATAGGGGTAGAGTCAACAATTTGATTGCCTCAATGCTGTGGCACAAGCTTAATGTGCTAGAACCACCTGATAAATTGATCAAGGATATACAGAGAAAGTTGGTGGATTCCTTTTGGTCAGGCCTGGATTCCTGGGCCTGCCCTGTATTTGTCAACCCAAGAAGGAGGACAAGGCCTTGTGGACATCAGAAGTCGGATCGATACTTTTCGTCTACAAGCTTTACAGAGACTGTTGTATGTAGAAGACATCGAGTGGAGTAATGTAGCATGTGTTTTGCTGAGGAGGACATTGTGTCTTGAATACAATAAACAGTTGTTTTTAATTAGAATGAATGAACTGGATTTGAGCAATCTGACTTCTTTCTATCGCTCCATGCTACAAGCGTGGAAAATGACTTTTTTTCCGTAAGCAGAGAAGTTGAACATTTACAAGAATGGATTCTGGAGGAACCATTGTTTCATAATCCATTTATTCAGGCAAAATGTTTATGTTCAGAAAGTTTGAGGAACTGTCTGATTAGAGCTGGATTTACTAAAGTTAAGAATATTGGAGATACAAACGAATGGAAAACTGAGGAAACATTACAGAAGAACACTGAAATGCATTCTTGGCGTGTCGTGTCTCAGGTGCTGAAGGAAGTGAATGCAGCTTTACCAGGAGTCTGCAGAGAAGCATTAGGACTTCATCAAGTGCAAGAGGAGGAGAAAAACTGTGCATTTCCACTGATTTCTGTGTCTGCAGAGGTATGATTTTGTCTTTTAAAACACCTGAATTGGAGACGTTTCAGGACATTAGCAAAAAAAGTACTTTATTCTGTATTTGTGTCAAAATGTATCACTAGCATGTTCTGGAAAAAGTCAAGACGTGGAGGTGGTCAGAATTGTTTGGGCCAGACTTTGGTGGCTGCTGGAGATCTCTGTACAAATCTCCTATAGAGAAACTTACAACAGATTTACAGTGGCTGCTAATTCATGGTATTATATCTAGGAATAGACACATGGCACATCTAAATTCAGCAGAAAAATTGTCTTTTATTTGGAATAGAAAAACTGTGGATCATTTATTTATTCAATGTAAGAGGTTAGGAGGAATTTTTCTTATTTAAAAAAATTGTTTTGAAGGCTTTGGTTTAGGATTTTCTTATAAAATGTTTATTAGCAGTCTGAAATATAATTATGAAGAACTATGGAAATTGTGTTAATTAAATTATTTATTGGGATCAGCAAAGTTAGCAATATGGAAAACAAGGAAGAAAAAATTATTAGGTAATGGTTCAGTCAATGCAGAGTGTGTTTTGAAAGGGTTGGTTGCCGAGTTTTCATATTTTAAAAAGTTAAATAATGTGTTAGAATTTTTACCTGTTTGGAATGTGGGAAGAGTTTTGTGTGAAAATGTAGATGAAGTGCTGATTTTTTTGAGTTTCTAAAGGTTTAATTGTGTTTTAAGACATTTTTCTTTATTTTCATGACTATGAAAATTGTAGATTCACACTGAAGGCATTAAAACTATGAATTAACACATGTGGAATTATATATGGAATTATATACATAACAAAAAAGTGTGAAACAACTGAAAATGTCATATTCTAGGTTCTTCAAAGTAGCCAAAGTAGCTTTGATTACTGCTTTGCACACTCTTGGCATTCTCTTGATGAGCTTCAAGAGGTAGTCACCTGAAATGGTCTTCCAACAGTCTTGAAGGAGTTCCCCGAGAGATGCTTAGCACTTGTTGGCCCTTTTGCCTTCTGTCTGCGGTCCAGCTCACCCCTAAACCATCTCCATTGGGTTCAGGTCCGATGAATGTGGAGGCCAGGTCATCTGGCGCAGCACCCCATCACTCTCCTTCTTGGTCAAATAGGCCTTGATGCCTTCAGTGTGACTCTACAATTTTCATAGTCATGAAAATAAAGAAAACTCTTTGAATGAGAAGGTGTGTCCAAAATTTTGGTCATATATATATATATATATATATATATATATATATATATACAGTATTGTTCAAAATAATAGCAGTACAATGTGACTAACCAGAATAATCAAGGTTTTTAGTATATTTTTTATTGCTACGTGGCAAACAAGTTACCAGTAGGTTCAGTAGATTGTCAGAAAACAAACAAGACCCAGCATTCATGATATGCACGCTCTTAAGGCTGTGCAATTGGGCAATTAGTTGAAAGGGGTGTGTTCAAAAAAAATAGCAGTGTCTACCTTTGACTGTACAAACTCAAAACTATTTTGTACAAACATTTTTTTTTTTTTTCTGGGATTTAGCAATCCTGTGAATCACTAAACTAATATTTAGTTGTATGACCACAGTTTTTTAAAACTGCTTGACATCTGTGTGGCATGGAGTCAACCAACTTGTGGCACCTCTCAGCTGTTATTCCACTCCATGATTCTTTAACAACATTCCACAATTCATTCACATTTCTTGGTTTTGCTTCAGAAACAGCATTTTTGATATCACCCCACAAGTTCTCAATTGGATTAAGGTCTGGAGACTGGGCTGGCCACTCCATAACATTAATTTTGTTGGTTTGGAACCAAGACTTTGCCCGTTTACTAGTGTGTTTTGGGTCATTGTCTTGTTGAAACAACCATTTCAAGGGCATGTCCTCTTCAGCATAGGGCAACATGACCTCTTCAAGTATTTTAACATATGCAAACTGATCCATGATCCCTGGTATGCGATAAATAGGCCCAACACCATAGTAGGAGAAACATGCCCATATCATGATGCTTGCACCTCCATGCTTCACTGTCTTCACTGTGTACTGTGGCTTGAATTCAGAGTTTGGGGGTCGTCTCACAAACTGCCTGTGGCCCTTGGACCCAAAAAGAACAATTTTACTCTCATCAGTCCACAAAATGTTCCTCCATTTCTCTTTAGGCCAGTTGATGTGTTCTTTGGCAAATTGTAACCTCTTCTGCACATGCCTTTTTTTTTAACAGAGGGACTTTGCGGGGGATTCTTGAAAATAGATTAGCTTCACACAGATGTCTTCTAACTGTCACAGTACTTACAGGTAACTCCAGACTGTCTTTGATCATCCTGGATGTGATCATTGGCTGAGCCTTTGCCATTCTGGTTATTCTTCTATCCATTTTGATGGTTGTCTTCCGTTTTCTTCCACGTCTCTCTGGTTTTGCTCTCCATTTTAAGGTATTGGAGATCATTTTAGCTGAACAGCCTATCATTTTTTGCACCTCTTTATAGGTTTTCCCCTCTCTAATCAACTTTTTAATCAAAGTACGCTGTTCTTCTGAACAATGTCTTGAACGACCCATTTTCCTCAGCTTTCAAATGCATGTTCAACAAGTGTTGGCTTCATCCTTAAATAGGGGCCACCTGATTCACACCTGTTTCTTCACAAAATTGATGACCTCAGTGATTGAATGCCACACTGCTATTTTTTTGAACACACCCCTTTCAACTAATTCAACTAATTGCCCAATTGCACAGCCTTAAGAGCGTGCATATCATGAATGCTGGGTCTCATTTGTTTTCTGAGAATCTACTGAACCTACTGGTAACTTGTTTGCCACGTAGCAATAAAAAAATATACGAAAAACCTTGATTATTCTGGCTAGTCACATTGTACTGCTATTATTTTGAACAATACTGTATGTCACTGGATTATTACAATTAATGGCCAAATTAATTACATGTCTATTGGCCGTTTGTACTGCGTTTGAGCTCCGTCACTGTATTATTTTAATCAAAATTTTTATCTTGAAAATCTATTTTATACACCATAATTTCCGCTTCTATCATATTATACAACAAAAACAATCAGAGCGCCTCGTTATCACTAGTTTTATTTTGATCTCCCGGGTCCACTATTAGCTTATAGCCCGTTAGCATCGGCATCGGTTGCTGCTAACCGCGCTTGCATTGCTAATAATCTATTCACACACATTACAATTGCTTTACTCACTGTTACTTGCTTTAATGGAGGATGTATGTCTACCTTTGATTACAGGTGAGGACACGTTCGTGCTGCATTCAGTGCAGCTCGAGCTGGATGCCATGAAGAAGCAGATTCGCGACCTGGAGGTGAGGCAGGCCCAGCTGAGAGAGCAGAGAGCCACGCCGGAAACCTCCCAGGCTGATGCTCACAAGTCCGGGGTAAGTATACAGCGCGCTGCTAACAGTCCCACCACGTCTACTCTGTGTGCTTCTCTGCACAGGCCCGATACACCCAGGATGCGATCTTCCCAGATGTCCTACACTCGGGCGCTGGGACACCACGGACCCTGGGTGCATCTACAGTGGAGTACGTGAGCCAGGCCCTGGGCGACGACTTCTCCCCCTCCGGTCTTCGAGAGACTATAGAGGACTATAGACTTGTTGCTTTAAATTAATGGAGGTTGTCATGGTGTAAAGAACAGAAACTGTTATTTGTTAATAATTGGAATCTTTTCTGGGAGTGTAATAGGCTTTTTCACACTGATGGCCTGCACCCCAGCAGAGTCAGAGCGGAGCCACTCTCTGAAAACATCTCCAGGACACTTTGCTCCAAGTGACTAGTAAGCCAATTCTAAAATTATGATGATTTATGTTCTACACGCTCAAATTATAGACGTACTTGCGCTGTCCAATCTATTGATACTGTATCTGTTCCCCGAATAGTGAGGTCAAAATATAAATTTCATGTAGGATCTAGAGAAAATCTTATCGTGATTAAACCAGAAAAATAAGTAAATGAACAAAAAACATTTTTAAAGTTTGGGCTCATAAATATCACACCCAAAGTAGTTATTATAAATTAAATGATCACAAATAATAGTTTTGATATACTCTGCTTGACTGAAACCTGGCTAAAACCAAATGATTATTTTGGTCTAAATGAGTCTAATCCACCAAACTACTGTTATAAGTATGAGCCCCGTCAGACTGGTCATGGTGGAGGTGTTGCAACAATATATAGTGATATTCTCAATGTTACCCAGAAAACAGGATACAGATTTAACTCATTCGAAATACTTCTGCTTAATCTTACCCTGTCAGATATGCAAAATTCTGTTGTATCTCTTGCTCTGGCTACTGTGTATAGACCACCAGGGCCGTATACAGAATTCTTAAAAGAATTTGCAGATTTCCTCTCAGACCTACTGGTTACAGTTGATAAAGTGCTAATAATGGGAGATTTTAATATTCACGTTGATAATACAAATGATGCATTAGGACTTGCGTTTACTGTCCTAATTAACTTTTTTGGAGTCAGGCAAAATGTCACCGGGCCCACTCATCATTTTAGTCATACACTAGATTTAATTACATCGCATGGAATCGGTCTTACTGATATAGATATAATACCTCAAAGTGATGATGTTACAGACAATTTCCTTGTATCGTGCATGCTGCGTTTCACTGATGTTAACTATATGGCTCAGCGTTACCATCTGGGTAGAACTATTGTTCCAGTCACCAAAGACAGATTCACAAATAACCTGCCTGATTTATCTCACCTGCTATTTGTACCCAAAAATATACATGAACTAGATGAAATGACAATGGTAACATGGACAATATTTTCTCTAATACATTAGAAGCTGTTGCCCCCATCAAATTGAAAAAGGTTATAGAAAAATATACTGTGCCATGGTATAACATTAATACTCACTCTCTCAAGAAAGAAACCCGTAGTCTTGAACGCAACCGGAGAAAAACTAACTTGGAAGTTTTTAGAATTGCATAGAAAAACAGTATGTCCAGTTATAGACAGGCTCTAAAAACTGCCAGGGCTGAGCATATCCACAAACTCATTGAAAATAATCAAAACAATCCAAAGTTTTATTTAGCACAGTGGCTAAATTAACAAATAAACAGATGCCACCTGATTCAAATATTCCATCAACGTTTAAGAATAATGACTTCATGAATTTCTTCACTGATAAAATAGATAACATTAGAGATACAATAGCGAATGTAGATTCTACAGCGTCTAATATTTCAATATCATCCATCGCACCTAAAGATAAACTGCAGTGCTTCACAACTATAGGACAGGAAGAGCTAAATAAACTTATCACTGTATCTAAACAAACAACATGTTTATTAGATCCTGTACCTACTAAATTACTGAAAGAGTTGTTACCTGTAGCCGAAGAACCACTTCTCAATATTATTAACTCGTCGTTATCTTTAGGTCACATCCCAAAAAAAATTTAAGCTGGTGGTTATTAAGCCTCTTATTTTGAAACCAAAACTAGATCCTAATGAACTGGCAAATTATAGGCCTAATCAAATCTTCCATTTCCATTTATCTTCCATTTTAGAAAAATTTATGTCTGCACAATTGAGCTCCTTCCTGCAAAAAAAAAAAGAAAAAAAAAAAGAAAGAAAGAAAAAAGATCTGTATTAAGTATTTCAGTCATGTTTCAGGCCCCACCATAGCACAGAAACTGCACTTGTTAAAATTACAAATGGCCTGCTTCTTGAGTCAGATCAAGACTGATTCTCATTGCTAGTTTTACTTGATCTTAGTGCTGCGTTCGACACCATAGATCATGACTCCTAGATAGATTACAAAACTATACATGTATTCAAGGGCAGGCTCTAATATGGCTTAGATCCTACATGTCTGATTGCCACCATTTTGTTTATTTAAATGAGGAGTCATCTCATTTATCACCAGTAAAATATAGAGTGCCACAAGGATTTGTCCTAGGTCCCCTTCTATTTTCAATATATATGTTGCCCCTTGGTAATATTATTAAAAATTACAGGATTAGTTTCCACTGTTATGCTGATGATACTCAGCTATATATCTCAACGAGACCAAATGAAACTTCTAAATTATCTAAGCTTACCTAGTGTGTTAAAAATTTAAAAGATTGGATGACCAATAATTTTCTCCTATTAAATACAGATAAGACAGAGATATTAATTATTGGACCACAAAACAGTACACAGAATCTTGTAGATTACAGTTTGCAACTAGACAGATGTACTGTTACTTCCTCTACAGTCAAAAATCTGGGTGTTATATTAGACAGCAACTTGTCCTTTGAAAACCATATTTCCCAATGTTACACAAACTGCATTCTTCCATCTTAGAAACATTGCCAAACATGTTACCTGTTTCTGATGCAGAAAAGCTAGTTCACACTTTCATGACCTCTGTACTGGACTGTTGCAATGTCCTGCATTTTCAATAAACAAGATACAGGTAGTTCAAAATGAGTCCTTACCAGGTCAAGAATTTATGATCATATTACCCCAATTTTACAGTCTCTGCACTGGCTACCTATTAAGTTCTGTATCAGTTACATATTATCATTACTCACCTATAAGGCCCTAAATGGTTTAGCCTCTGCGTACCTAACTAGCTTTATACCACGTTACAGCCCATCATGCTCCCTAAGGTCTTTTGGACTTTTGGTAGTTCCTATAGCAAAGTCCACTAAAGGAGGTATAGAGCTTTTTCACATTTGGCTCCCAAACTCTTGCATCTGATCAAATGTGCATTCTTATTCTTTAGCTTGGGTTAAACTAATTAATTTTATTTAGTTGGATCAGCAGCTATGCTAATGATGTCTCTATTTGTTTCTATGTTTTGCCATGGGATTTACATCCCGTGGTAACTAGGATATACACAAACTCTAGTCTGAATTCAGAACACCTGGAAAGAGATGATGATGACCCTTCAGAAGACCCCAAGACGATGCTAACCCTGAATCAACAAACAGAACTAATACATATTGCTACAAGTGTGATTGCATCATATAATAATTGCTGCTAATAAAGTTCATCATCTGGCTGACTACTCTTGTATTAATTTTTCTAAAAGAAAAAAAAAATAATAATATGCACACAAACTGAGTCCCCACTTATAAGCTACTACTAAATATTGTATTGTAAATATATAAAGTTGCTTTGTAATGATTTGTATAGTAAAAAGGGCTATACAAATAAACTTGAATTGAATTGAATTAAATTGAATTAATGTCAAAAATAATGTTTTTAAGTGTAAACTGATGTATACTGACACACTACAGTATAATATATAAATAACTGACTTCAAAACCCTTTTTGCATATATATATATATACACTGCACCCAAACACTGCAGGACACATGGTGAATCAACAAGCCACATGTCTACACAAGCTCTTAAACATAAAAAAGGGGCCTGCTGTACATGGTGCAACACATTATTTATACAGAAAGTAAAAAAAGGGAGAAAAAAAAGATGATTTTATTTTTTTTTACCATATGAAGGGCTGTAAACATTTTACTAGCCCTAACCATTTAATTTAAGTCATATAGACTGTGGCTTCAATCCAAAGCGGTGCAGCGTATTAATCATTTATAGCATCTGGAGAGCACAATCTGCACTTCTGGAAGCTTCCATTCTCTCATTACCACTCAACAGCACCGCAAAAATGACAGGCAGTTTGCTGAATCTAGACATTAAGTTCAGTTTGTCTGTGCATGATATACAAATAATACATCCAAAGTAATTGGTGTAAGTCAAATTTGTTAAAAATAATTGTACAAATGTACAGGATATTGTGATTATATGACTCAACATTGCATTCACAAATCAGTGTATATGTGCAGTGACAAAGTGACTTGATTTCATTTATTGTTGTTTGAACACAAAATGTGGGCATGCTCAGTAGCATATAAAAATTGTAATTTATGGAAATGATGAGCTACCTGATGAAGCCACTATGAATTAAAGTGAAGTCTGTGGAGCACAACTGATCCATCTGCTTTGAAGAGACTGTTACTGTAAGTGAGTTCACTGTTGTTTATCATTTTCTCTGTTCATACAGTGATTTAATAACCTGTGACTGTGGAGAATTGTGGAGAATAAGCCACAGTTTTCCTAATCTAACCAATATCAATCAACCATTTTGAGGATGAAAACATATTTAACATATATTAAATAAAGCATTAGTTTATGACCCATTTACATGTTTTATGGATATGCTAGAAAACTTGAAGTGTATTGATTTGATTATCACACTTTTTGTTGTATATAGAATACTGTGAAAGCACCCTCAGCACCCCTCTTTCTATATCACATGGGCCACACAGTGACTCTCTCATCTTAGGACAGTCTTGAAGGCAGCTGCAACAATCTTTCATATAAGGTATGCAAAGTTATTGTCTGATTCCTTCAAAACCATATCTGGAAGTTCCCCTGGTAAGTTTGAAAGGGTCTTGTTTTTTGTTGGTTTGACTTTTGTACTTGCATTGCTGTGGTCTAGCATATACAGTCACTGGGCAATTTTCTGGACTGAACACTATTAGTGGCTCATTGTCTTTGTGCTCACATCATTAAACGATAAGAAATTGTGTGCCTCTTAAATTAATTATAATCAGGTCATCTCAGTTAAATCACATTATACAGGTCTCGTATATCAGATTTAGTTAATGAGCTGAAATTAAATTCAACATAATTAAATTTGTTTTGTCAAAAGTGAATTGTATACTGACATGCACAGACAAAAAGCACTACCAACTTTGACAGTTTCATTTGCAGTTCCATTGGAGAGCATTTGAACCAGCTACAATTGAATATTATTGGTAAAACTTTATTTTGATAGTCCACTTTAAACATTGTACTAACTATAGTAATGATGAAACTACATATCAACTACCCATCATTAGAACAGTGGTTTTCATTCTTGGTCCTGGGAACCCACTGTTTTGCACATTTTGTATGTTTCTTTTATCTGATACACTCAATTCAGCTAATGGAGCTCTTTCCTAATGAGCCGATGATCCGAATCAAGTGTTAAATAAGGGAAACACACACAATGTGCAGAGTGGTGGGTCTCCAGGACCAGGATTGAAAAAAAACCCCCACTGTATTAGAGTATTAGTAGACTGTTTGCTTAATATTTGCGAACACTTCATTTTGATGGTCCCACAAAAGACATTTTACCGACAATAGGTAAGTACATGTCAACTTGTTCTATTAACCCTTGTTCTAAAGTTTACCAATACTCTAATAAGAACTAGTTGACATGCAGTTGCAAATTAATAAAAACTTGTTGGAATGTAGTTAAAAGGCTACTATAGTTAGTACAATGTCTAACGTGGACAATTGAAATAAAGTGTAAACATATTATTTAACTATATTGTGCTATTCAACATTAATTCAAAGTTAGATGCTTGTTGGATCAGACGGAAATATGCTTGAAAGAGTGAACACCTCATATATTGATGCCATCAAAGCAGTGTTCCTATGGACCATGTTTTTGGGGTTATTAAATAATTTTAATTGGCTTTGAGACTGCTGGGTCATGCCAGTATCACATGCTGCCTTTAATACATGGCCAACTGCTGTCATCCCAAAATACGTTCAGAGTGCATGCATGCATATGGATCTCCACAGGGGAGAGTCTTTTATAGACGAGAACATAAAAAGCAAACTCTAAGCAGACCATATCATGAAAAACACTCTCAAATTCAAACTATAAACAAACTACCACTGCTCAAAGGTGGGCGATGGATAGTATAATGTCTGTGACAGTGTCTGGATGGTCATTATAGAGGATAATTTTTACGTGACCAAGAGAAACACGTTTGGTGTAGGTTTGGCTAAATGTTTCACTTAGGCTAGCAAAGGCAAAAGGATTGTCAGCTAAACTGGATAATATTTATTTACATTTATCCTTTTGGCAAACACCTTTTATGCAAAGCAACTAACTTCACACTCAAGATTGTCTTATGCATTTTTATCAGTTCATGAATTACTTCAAAATTTAACCAAAGACCTTTGTGACCTTTTAAAATTTGACAAATGTATTAAACACATAATCATCCATGTATTGCTAGGATGTGCCATTAAAACTTGTATTTCTCATAGTGTTTGCAAAATTCTGTAAATATCGCCAAAGTAATGAATAAGAGCAATACAATGTGTCGTTATGCTTTGACTAAATACAGTGTGTACTGCAGTATCTGATCACATCAGAGTGAGACTCTGGCCTCTCTGGCAACTTCCTGTGGAAGGAAATGATTGATCTAAAGAGTTGCAAACATCAACCCAGTTCCTTCTCTGAACATATATGATCCATTAATGATTTTAAAACCTTGCTTTACTTAATATATTTGGAAATGTATAGATAAACTTATGTTCATGGATAAGTGTGTACATAAATGATTGAAATATATAAAATGATGTATTTAAAAACAAATTGAACAGTTAAGTGTGTAACACATAGGCATATTATGACTAACAAATATTTAAGCTTTAGGGAATAATAATAATAATAATAAAAAGATTAAAGTTCAATGTTTTTACACATATGTCAATTATAACTAACAAAGATTATGTTTTAAATAAGTTACACATGTGTACAATAAACATAACCTTTCATAACAAAGGGCCATTTCTAAAGCAGACCGATTCTTAAAATCATAATTTATACTGCATTATTCCAGCTGGGACTGGGATGAACTCTTTAGGCTGCTGAAATAGCACTGGATCTGTGTTTGACATTATCAGAGCTGTGATTGGTCAGAGTATGTCACTGCTAGCAAAACTATGTCTTGTCAAAATAATGTGCCAGTTCACAATAGACTGTTCTTTTGCTTGAATTGTTAAAAATATGTATAACTGTTTGTTTAAACTTTATTCTGATGGTTCCTTTGAGACATTCTGTTTACTAATAAGTAACTTTGAAACTTTTTGTCCACTCTGTTAATACTCTAATGAGAGTTAATTGATGAGTAGTTGCATTTCCAAGAATCCCCCAAATCCTCAATACACTATGTCAATTCTCCAACTCCAAAAAGACAGCATGGGATACACGTTCAGTTATTGAAATACAAACAATGCAATAATTATATAGTTTATAAGGCTGAAAGTAACACATTCAGCAAGAAACAAAGACACATTTTGACAAACAGCATTACACACACACACACACACACACACACACACACAAAACAAAACACAAAGTTACAGATAAAGACAATAAAAGAGAGATGCAGGCATGATATTATACTAAGGTTAACTGACACAGACCTGATTTTGGTCACTTAAGCTCGGGTCTTGGGTCGCAGCCAAACCATGCGATGAGCCCCTTCGCCCACACCAGCCACAAGAGCTCTCACATTACGTCAGAGTGATATCTTGAACCCTAATCCCTACACACAAGTGAGCCTCCTTCTCTCTTGATTTTTATCACTCGCTCCACAAGGCCAATTTGTTGTGGTAGGCCGGCATCTCCCTATCCTGATCTTGTAACATGAACTTGGATTTAGCTCAACTGAGTGTTTTGGGCTGGTTCCAGACTGGTTATGGTAAGCAACATGAATGTCGGAGGTGAGCTGAGAAAGAGAAAAATTATAGGGTTTATAGGCAAGATATCAGAAAGTAGTTAATTAGCATTTTATCAGAATATCCTGAAGGTTCCAAAAATAGATTGAAAACTGACTATACTGGACAATATCTTCATCTTACCAATTTCCCCACTTATCACGGGAATGGAAATTCAAAGTGTGGGCCAACATCTTAGACAACTAGTGATTTGATGTAGCAAAAATAGACTCTTACAGTGAGACTGAAGGGTGTTGTATTTATTGATTTATCATGTATATGTCATGACTCATGTAACTGTTCTTATTGTATTGCTTACTAAAAACTTACCAATCTTACCAGTGATACTCTGCAAAAGTTAATGATGCCTGTCCACAGCATTATATACTTTGTTTATCATGATAACATTTTCAAACTTTATTTTGAAAGAACAAGAAAAAAAAATTGTTACCTGTGAATTTTAAAGGGATAGTTCACCCAAAAATTTAAATTTGATGTTTATCTGCTTACCTCCAGGGCCACCAAGATGTATGTGACTTCAGTAGAACACAAACTGAGATTTTTTACATTTTTGCAGTCTGTCAGTGTTATAATGAGGTGAATAGGAATCATGATTCAAACATACAATAATAATAAAAAAAAAAAAAAAACTGCAGATCGTGAAGATACATTGATGTACTGTATAAAGACTCAAAACGATCAGTCTTTGCAGAAACTGGACAGTATTTATATATATATATATATTTTTTTTTCTGTTACCTCTGATGCATGCAATATCTGAACTGATATAACTCTCCTGAAGCACATCCCCCTGAGCGCATTCTCAAGCAAGCACGTGAGGCATCTTCTTCTGCTTCTTTTTGCTTTATGCCGGATCTCGGAGGTGAACTCTGATCTGCCCTAAAGCTAGAAGAAGAAGACACCTCTCGCGCCTGCTTTAGAACGTGCTCAGGAGGACACGCTTAGAAGAGTTCTAACAGTATGCACATTGTGTGAATCAGAGGTAAAAAAAAAAAAAACAATATAAATCCTGTCCAGTTTCTTGCACAGACTGATCGAGTTGTGTCTTTACACATTAGTGTATCGTCACAAGCCACAGGATTTAATTTGGTTTTGTTTGTGTATGTTTTTTTTTATTTATTTTTCTTGTTTTATTGTATGTTTTAGCCATGATTCACATTCACCTCTATTATTAGGCTGACAGACTGTAATGGTTTGACTTACAAATCTTTGTTTGCGTTCTACTGAAGAAACAAAGCCACTTACATCTTGGATGCCCTGGGGGTTAAGCAGATAAACGTCAATTTTTAATATTTAGATGAACTATCCCTTTAATGTAGGGTAAACCATTTATTTGTGAGTTATAAATGTTAGTAACCTTTGAAAGTGCACCGCAATGTAAAAGTGGACATCTATGAACCATTTATTAATGAGTTATAAACATTAGTAACCATTGAGGTTGCTAAGGGTTACTTGAAATAACCATTAAATCAATTACTAAAAGCACTGTTACAGAATATCATTATATTAAAAAGCAATGAGTCATTATTTTTTATATCATGATAAAGCCCACTGTAACTTGAAGATAACACACACAATCAGATTTATATACATCATATTTTTAAAAGACAAATACAGTTGTACACTTCTCTCTGAAAAAAAAAAAAAAAAAAAAAAAAAAGATCTCCAGGAAGCATGACGTGGGAGGAGCTAAAGAGTCACGAGCATGCAAAGCTCACAAATGTGTGTTTGACTTGTAGAGGCACTGTATAGATCGATCAGTGTATTCTATCAAAATACAGTGACTGCTCTGCAACACTGATCAATCTGCACAGTGGCGCTTTAAGTCTAACACACCTTTTGTGTAATGATCATCTGCAGGCTGTGAGACTGACATTAATGAAAAAGGAACAAATTTATTGGCTTAAATTTTATTGAATTTGTTTATAAAACATCAATCACCATGGGTACACTTGTATAACTCTGTTGCCACCCCTGGTAAGCTTTGTTTTGAGTCAAAGTTAACAGTGAAATAAGTATTAATTAAATATATTTATTAAGCATTTATAACATGTTAAAAATGGCTCACTATTTGTGACCCTGTCATAATGGAACTGTCATAATGGTAAAAAAAAAAAAAAAAAAAAATTAAAATAAAGCTCAATAAATAAGATTTCCTTTGCTGTATGGATTGTTAAGATAGGGCAATATGTGGTCCTTAGCAAAGCATATTAGTATTTATAATACATTTAGAAAATATCTTAATGGAACATAATCCTAATTACTTTTTGGCATTAAAAAAATAATTAAAAATTATCAATAATTTTGGCACATACTATGTATTTTTGTGCTACTGTACTTATGACTGGTTTTGTGATGAGGAGTCACATTTGGCAGGTCTTGGATTAAAATTACTCTATTTGTGCATTTATAATCGCTTATCAATAATTTATAATACATTTGTAAATGAGTTTTCAATGACTGCTATGTGTGTGTCTTTGTGTAAGAGCAATGTACTAAGCAAGGTCACGTTACCTCTGTGATTTGGTGCCGAGCTAATCACTGTCATCCGGTGATAATGATCTTTGAGCCACTGAGTGGACGAGACATGATTACTGCAGTAAGTATGGTGAGTCAACCTAGACGTAAACCTAAACCCAGTCTACCTCACTGACCTCCACTTCATCACTGTTTGTGTTACAAGATAATATGAACGCAGGATGTGGTTGTACTGTGCGTAAAACTTCTAATATTTCTGAGAGCTTTATCACAGAGTCCTGGCCAATGCATTGTAAGATTTTCTCATAAGGGAATTTGCTAAAGTTATATTCAAACATATTGACTATATATATAAAACACCTTAAAGGTTGAACTTTCATAGCTCAAGAATATTTTATTTGTCACATACATATTGTAACATTACATTCCCCCCAAAAGGTACGTGGGGGAAAAGGACATAGAGCAAGAAAAGCCTCTGTTGGAAGTAAACAGATACATAATTGTGAAAACAAGGAAGAGGTAGGCATCTACGGCATGTGAGCATTCCTGGAATGCTGGAGCATCGGGACAAAGAGCTGCAGTGATGGCGGTCCTGGTTTGACTGCAGGGACACAGCCACCAGACCTTCGCACTGAGGAAAAAAATACCAGATTGTGAATGAAGAATTTTTCTCACAGTGAAAGGGGTCAAAGGATTCTAAATGCCCTGTATTTGGCTGCCCTTTCTCCACATGGGTGCTGTGGGGGCAGGCAATCCTACATTTTCAGCTTCCTTTGTGCATTAATAAATGTACCAATATGAAATTACAGGTTGAACACATTGAATTCCATGAAATCTTTGCATTGTTAGAAGGTTGAATGTTTTAGCATGATAACGAGTTCCATTAAAAAGTGAATATCAGTTTGCCTGATCAGTGTAGGTTCAACCTATGTCCAGTATATAGGTCTTCAAAAAATGCCTCGGCTTGCAAAGAATTGTAAAAAATGTGTCACCCATCTATTGTGAAAGGCAAATTGACCTGCTTGACTTGCATTGTACGTACATTTTGTTAATGGTGTTGGTTATTGGGTCTTTATACATTTATTTAGTTATTTAAAGACTCAAATAGCAAAACATATTTTTTGTGTAGTTATTATTTTTCTACTACACCTGATAAAGTGCTTAATTTATACAGTGGCTCTGTGGTGATGGAACTGTTATGCAGGTATGATGAATAGTTTTCACTCAGTATTCTCTCTTAAAGTGATGAGACGTGGCCAAGTGTGGTGACCCATACTCTGAATTAGTGCTCTGCATTTATCCCATCCTTAGTGCACACACACACACACATCGTGAACACCCACCCAGAGCACTGGGCAGACTTTTTTTTGTTTTGTTTTGCTGTGACGCCCGGGGAGCAGTTTGGGGATTGGTGCATTGCTCAAAGGCACCTCAGTCCATTGAAGGTGGCAGAAAGAAAAAAAAAAAAGAGAGATTTAAGCTCCAAGATACAGTTAACTCCAGAGCTTGAACAGAGGATATGTCCTTTGCAGCTAGTAAATTTATACATAAGAACTGTACCATTGCTTGGTGATATGGACAACCACTTGGTCCCTTTGTGTCATTATTAGGGGTTTTGTCTTGGTTCTCTCCGGACTCAATTTCACCACAGACCCCTGTCTAGGAACTCAGTGCGCACCTGGACATGGGCGCACTGAACTCTCTTTGTTTGCACGTGTCAATTTTTATGAATAAAATCAGCATCAATCAAAATCTTTTACACAGCCGTTACCGCTACAGATTCACAAATCACTTTTGCACCTATATATTTAACAATGGCATGAATCTGCTTCTACAAGTCTCAAAGCTGTTTTTCATGTGCAAATGACGAGTTTTGCACACTCTCCCTTTTGCACCACATATCTGTCCCCAAAAGGTGCAAAAGTGATTTGTGAATCCGTAGCGATAACAGCGGGCACTGTTCAGAGATAAGAGAGTTTTGTCCAATCAGAAGAGCTAGTGGATATCTATCAGCAGGGAGAAAAAATAAATAAATTAAAAAAAAAACTTTTTTGCGAGCTGCTATCATCTTCCGTGGCAGATAGTGGAAACCAAGGAATAGAAATTTGCACACTTGTAGAATATTTTCTTAAATATAAGAAAACATTCTACAAGTGTGCAAATTTTGAATACTGATTTGTATATGTACAAAATTTGTCCTTGACTTCACATTTTTTTATGCAGGTGTGTGAATGGGTTTTGCACAGTATTCACTGCAACAATAGTAGAAAAAACATGTGAGCATATGAGTTTCTTGATTTGTGATTCGTAGAATAGGATTTGTGCACCTGCAGTGAAATTTTAGAGAAGGTGTAACTATTGTGTTGTTTGTTTTTGTGGAAGAGGACATTTTTTTTTGCAACTGGTAGACGTGTGGCAATTCTCTACAACTACAAATTCCACTGTCACAGACCCTTAGTTGTTTTACAACAAAAATACATTCATACTTGCACGGGGGTGGTCATTAGCCGGAAGTTCTCAAAAAAACTCTGTACTGCAACGGACCTCGTGCTATGAGTGATGAAGGTTATGGCGCAGTCTCTGGTCTGGAATTCATGGCAGCTTTCATTGGCGTAGTCCTGCTCATGGGGCTGTTTGACTGACATGTCAAACAACCTATCACAGTTCTTTTCATTCATCGTCACATTTTGAGGCGTGGAAATGTCAATACAATACAATAACAAAGCAGTGTGTAAAACTCTGATATATTTGAAAGATTATATGCTGCAAACTTTCAATATTTAACATACTTTTCAAAATCCAGCTTTGAGTTGATCCTGATAAGCACTTGTCATCACAGTTGTAAACATGACGACAAGTCTTCTTTCGTGAGAGAGTTTGATGCCACGATATCTTTGTTTCCAGGTGGAACGTAAAAAAAAAAAAAAAACACGTCTAGCGGAAATCCTGTAGAATTCAACCAATCTGATAAATGAATAAATAAATGACTTCGACACTGAGGGCCAGGCAGAGAATATTTTGTTTCTTTTTTCCCCACCACTGAGCTTGTGATTAGTGGTACCCATTTTCTTGACAAAATAGCAATTTCCTTTGGGGGTTGTGGACAATCCAATGTCATATCGCACTCACCCTCCTCTCTTGTCAGTGAGCAGCAGTTGGTGGATCAGGAGGACGAACCAACGGACTACCCACGCACCCTCTTCTCGGGCGCAGGCCAAAGTTACACACACTCAGACCCCGCCTCGGACCGGTAACGAGATGCACATGCTGGGTCCCTGTGTTCTTCCTCACTGCCCAACTGCGGGTATGCCTGTAGTTCCACTGGTGTGTGGCATCTGGGAGCTTGGCTAGCACTACCCAGCCTGTCTCGATGGCTTCTTTGGACTTTCAGGCTCAGCTATGTGATTTAGTTCACCTGACACCTTACCAAGTTCAAGGGCATCCACTTTTTACTTCAGTGAACATGTCAGATGCCCCTGCCTTGCTTGCAGAGATCGCATTCCTGCTGGTGAAAGATGCAATAGTGCCACCAACAAAGTGGTCTGTGCTCCCGTTGCATGTCACACCTCGCCCACCACCAGGGGTGCTGGACTGGGGTAAAACCAGTACTGATTACCAGGGCCCCAAAGGAAGAGAGGGCCCTTGAAAAGTCTGGAATATATATTTTCAAAGGGAGGGGGGCCCATTAGGACTGCCTATGCATAGGGCCTGGGATCTTTTGCAGCGCCCCTTCCCACCACCTCCTCCTTCGCTTCATGGTGTTCACATTTCTGGGCTGCTCAACCAGGTAGCTGACCAGCTTTCCTGAGCTGTGATCCCAGGCGAATTGTGACACCATCCCCAGATGGTCTAGCTGATTTGGAGATGCCTCGGAGCTGCTCAGGTAGACCTGTTGGCCTCTTCAGAAACCTCTCAATGCCAGTTGTTCTACTCCCTGAACGAGGAAACACTTGGCATGGAAACACTGGCACACAGCTGGCCGTGGGGCCTGCACAAGTATGTGTTTTCCCCAGTGAGTCTTCTTGCACAGAACCTGGCCTCCATCAAGAGGGTAGGATAGCTGCATGCATTTTCGGTCGACGATTTGTGCCTAGAGTTCGGGCTGGCTGATTCCCAGGTAACCCTGAAGCATCGGGCCGGCTATGTGCCCAAGGTTCCCACTTCTCCCTTCAGGGATCAGGTGGTGAACCTGTAAATGCTGCCCCCGGAGGAGACAAATCCTGCCCCAATTTTGCTTTGTTCCGTATGAGCATTAAGATGTTATGTAACCGGACATAAAGCTTAAGGGCCTCAGACCAGCTCTTTGTATGCCATGGAGGCAGGTAGAAGGGGAATGCTGTCTCCAAGCAGAGGATGACCCACTGGATAGTGCATGCAATCACCCTGGCTTATCAGCCACTGGGTGTGACCTGCCAGCTCAAGTTGAGAGCTCACTCAACTAGAAGTGTTGCATCTTCCTGGGTGCTGGCCCGTGGTGCCTCGTTGACGGATATTTGTAGAGCTGCAGGCTGGACAACACCCAACACGTTCGCTAGATTTTATAGTGTACGTGTGGAGCTGGTATCCTCCTGTGTTCTCACCTCAAACGGGTAGAAGCACTAAGTATTCAATGAATCCACTCAATGAATCCACGAGAACCGGTAGGGAACTGGGTTTTATATGTAAAGACCTAAGTGGATCCCATATGTGTAAAGTCCACTATATAGCCTCAGAGCCGTTTTTCCCCGGCAGACTTCTGCTAATTCTAAGACAATTACAATCACCTCCAATCTTCCATATGCACCTGGTTCAGTAACGTAGCCAGAAAAGAGACTCTGGGTGTGCATATGAAAGTCTGGGTGTGCCACATTTATTGTCAGATTACTGTGCAAAATTATGGGATAGTATTTTTGTCGCACTGCTTCCATCCAACCATACTCCTAGTGGTAATTTGCAGGTCGTGTGAAAATGAAGTTAATTGTTAAATTTAATAATTTTCTTCCAAATACGATAATTTTGAACTTCTGGTACGATACTTGGACACTTCCAATATGGCAACACTGTCTGTTGATTTTGGGCCCTGGGAGGGAGAAACATCCTCATCAGGTGTAACGTTAAGGCCTTG
Source organism: Carassius auratus (assembly GCF_003368295.1). Taxonomy (NCBI): domain Eukaryota; kingdom Metazoa; phylum Chordata; class Actinopteri; order Cypriniformes; family Cyprinidae; genus Carassius; species Carassius auratus. The sequence continues at coordinate 16,775,877 of NC_039285.1, forward strand.
TGTCCGGCTGTTCATCAAGCCAAGGTTTTTTGCTAAAAAAATAAAATAAAATAAGAAAGGAGCTCTGCAACATATTGATAGCTAGCAATGTGCAATCAAAAATTATCTGTTTATATCATCATAGACTGCTGGGGTCACAGTAAGCTGCTGTTTGCTGATTGGTTGGCAGTCCAAATGTCGGCAGATATATTTAACAATATTAAAACTTCCTAATCATCGGGAAGAAGGAGGCGGGAACCGGCGCACAATCAATAACACTTTAATAATTCAAAAATAAATACAAAACGGTGCACCAGCCCCTCACGGACGACTGGTGCGCATAAATAAAAAGCAAACACATAAAATAATGTCCCAGGCCTGGTCCTCTCTCGTCCTTCACTATAGTCGCTCCAGTTTTATATCCTTCCATCTCCTACGTGGGACTCGATACTGGCGGTGGGGCGCAGGTGTAGCTCATCTCCAATCACTACACCTGGCCTCACTCCTTGTTCCTATGCCTCTCGGCCCTGCCCCACTCGCCACAATATATTTTAACAAAAATAATTTAAAATGTAAATTACATTTTAACATTTTGAGCATTATTGCACCATACACTGGATTCTTATTTCTGTGCCCCTGAGAGTATGATTTAGAATGTTCAGTGGCATCACAGAACTGCCAGATTCAAACAGCTTTCGCGGGTTGGCTGGAGCTGAGCCAGAGACGGATGCGCTCAGCGCTTGTCATATATTACAATTAATATGCAGTGTTTTCAACCACATAATGTTTATTTTAGGTTTCATACATTTAAATATACATAATCACTAGTAAAACAATGTATTGGTAGCTTGTAAAATACACGCTGATGTGATGTCTATGGAAGCAGCAAAAACTACCTAATCAAATGTAATTTGCAGACGTGTTTTATTCATATATCAGACACATATAGCAGAACAATAAAGTTTATTCTATTCTTCGTCCAGTTCAACAGCCACTTTCATGTATTTCGGGAGAAACTGGGGATTTCAAGTGCTGTACGTTAAATCCGGCTGACAGGACTCTGAACTGCAGCGCTCATCTCGTTATAGATCAAGATAATTCATAAAGGTTTTTAAACGAAGAATCAGAATATCAGATAGTTGATATGGTAAGCAAGTTTGTGTGTATATTTTAATAAAAAATGAAAAACTAAATAAAACGAATACCGATACATCTGTTAGTGGCTGCGTTGTGTCACGTGACAATCATGAAGCGTCGCCATGGAAACAAGGGGTCAGTTAAAATATTTGTAATTTACGCGTGAAAGGGTTGATTTAAAAAAAAAATTCTAACTAAACAAAAATAGCTCAAGTTTAGTAAACTTTTTTTATTGAGACTATAAAAAAAATTCTGCATCTATTTTTAGGTGTGCCAGCTGCCACTGTGGGTGGCACAGGCACACCCTGGCACACCCGTGGCTACGCCACTGGCTTGGCTCCTCAGCAAAAACCTGAATATGCGGTGCACCTGCTGCCTACTTATTTGTATTGGCACTCGAAGTAGATTGACCTATCAAAGTGATATCCTAATGCATTGGTCATCCGATGTGACATCTACGTTCCCTCCTTCAGGGAACGAGCGTTACCATACATAATCAAGACATTTTTATAATAGTAATATTAATATTCAGTAATAATTTAATTAGCATTACACTATTTTCCCAAATCTAATGAGCTGGTTGACTGTCTACTAACTACACAGATAACTACCTACTTTTATACTAATATCAAAATTTAAACTGATTTTCAGAGCTTTAGCTTGAACACAACGCTCACTCACACTTGTTACATCAATTATATAAGAACATACAGCTGCTGTGAATTTATGGGTGCAGAGGCCTTTGTTTCAAAATAAAGGCTATTATAACAGTGTCCTTTATAATGTCCTTTAAATGAGAGCAGTGAAGAAGGAACATATAAAATAAATATGCAGTTAAATTATTGTAAACCGAGCCCCTGTCTACTGTGAATTGGAAAAAAAGAGGACACCACATCAGGTAGACTTTCTGGTTTGGAGATGGCAAAGTGTGTACGTCTGATTCCAACTTTGCCTAGAGTGACACCAGCAGCTAACAGCATTTTCAGATGGTAGCGGCCATGGAATATTCATATCTGGCCATTGCCCGGTAAATAATACAAGTCACTCAAACTGCCAACATAAGACTTAATTCTTCAAAAACTGCTGGAAAGGCCTCTTGACATAAGGCATACAATCCTATTTTTTTTTTTTTTTAACCAGGTAAGTCAGATGAGAACCAGTTCTCATTTAAAATGACGATCTGGTTAAAATGCAGCATAAAAAGCAGGTACAATACAATAAAAACACAACAGAGTTACAAATAACACAATTAAAAACAGTGACATATAAAAAGAAACAACTAAAAACAAGTAAACTATTGACTGAATTGCATTTTTAAAGGAAGAGAGGGAGATAAGTGAGCTAAGCTTTAAAGTCTGCTGCAGATAATTCAAATCATATGCAGTGGAAAACTGAAAAGAGCAACAACCAAGTGTGGACATGCAGACATGTATGTGAGTTTCAAATGACAATTTGCTGTCAAGCCAGATACCAAGATACTTGTAGCATTCAACATAATCAATCTCAGAACCATCAAATGAAAACATTTTAGGCAGATATTCAACATGTTAAAAACCATACATTTTGTTTTATTTGCATTAAAAACTATTTGAAGGCTAGCAAAAGCATGTTGGATGTGAATAAAACTGACCTGCAATAAAGATATTGCAATAGTGAAGGAAGCTAAAATGTATAAAAGATAATGTCATCAGCACTTGCAGCAAGAACAAAATCATTAACATAAATATAAAAATGTATAGGCCCTTATATGCTTCCTTAAAATAGGTGCTGGGGATCTAACTGAAACCCCTCGACCCTTACTGATTGTGAACAACCAGAACAGTAACTCTTGAACCAAGACAAACAGCTCTCAGAGAGTCCTACTCTTAGCCTATCAGAATTAATGAACTTTGTATGTCTCCTTAGTAGTGTATAAGGTGTCAAGTGAAAACAGCACTCAATAAACACATTATCAAGTTTTGTTAGCATTCTATATTTGTATTGGTGAAGTACAATGTTTTAAGTGAATAATGAATGATCCTTTATTATTATTATTATTATTATTATTATTATTATTATTATTATTATTATTATTATTATTATTATTATCCATCCCTATTATTATATTATTTATAAATGTATACAATATAGGTTACAGAGGAAAAAACAGTGATAGAAGGGGTGACAATTCAATAGAAGGTTCTAATTTCTGTAAAAAAAAAAAAAAAAAAAAAAATATATATATTTCTTTCTTTTATCTCAATTAGGTTATTTTCAAGTAGCAGAGAAGTATAAATTTGCTGTTATCTTAGTCATAAATCTGGAGACCAGAGATTGCAGCACGATTAGGGACAGCAGTTTAATCAATATTCTTCTTATTCATAGATCAGAAAGTATATACGTACTCTCATGAGATCTGTAACTCTCTGCTGTCATATAGGTGGAAAGAAGCAGACCAAGAGCTATTCATTGAGATGTCAGTCAAGCTTTGCCACCACCCAGGACAACACCAGCTATCACCTTTCACCTTCTGAGCTGCATTAAATGGTATCATGAAAAATGGCTTCTTGTTCACAGAAAGGATTGTTATGTAATGCCATATAGCATCTGGTTTTCCAATACACTCTGTCTGGAGAGTAAAGAGTGCAAATGTCTGAACATTATTGGAAGAAAAATCCAGTGTCTGTTGTTACATACTGTATCTTAATCAAGCAGACTTGTCTTGGCACAACTGTGTGACAGTAGAAGTTGTATTTGACATTTCATTTTGTCCAAGTCCAAGGCTAGACAACTCATTAGACGACATAAGCGACCACCAACCGATTCCCTTTGGGAGCACCGATTTACCAAATAAATTTTGTGTGGTCCTGTCAATTTGATAACATATTGGCAGTCTCCCCAGTTCCAACCGAGAGCACTGATACACTGAGGGACAGGGATTTTGTGGTTCATGACTGGCCCTGCTGACATTCAGCACAAAAATGAGCATTAAAAAATGCTATTTTTGCAAGTTAGCTACAGTGATCAAATTTCTAGTATATAATGTTGCTTATATGCGGAGCTTAGCCTAGGAATTTAAATAGCTACTCCAGGATAACACTGTTCATAACTGCTGGTGTAAGATGAGATTCTACAAACAAGGACAATAAGAAAAAAAAATGGACTCTAGATTTTATTTTTTACATTAACGTGTAAAAACAAATCCATCTTTAAAAATATAATTTTAAAATTTTCATCCATATCCACATTTCAACACACAATCAATCTTTCAATCTAATCAAAACTAGTCTGTACTGAAATTTCCCAGGTTCAAGTGTTTCGAATATTTTGAAATGTAATTTTATAGGGGTGCTATTATTATGTTTTTACACTTTTTCTATTTTAGTTAGTCTGTAATGTTGCTGTCTGAGCATACAAAAATCTACAAAGTTACAAAGCTCAAAGTCTAATTCAAAAGGATATATTTAATTTAACAGAAATCACTTTTCAAATACTACAACGCATATTTTCCAGGATTTGTGATATCACAAAAATTGACAAATGGGACAAGACCTGGTTGAGCTGCACCACTGAAGGCAACAAATGTTATCATTATGTCAGAGACGCACTATTGTTCCCAAGACAGAAGAGCTTAGAGTGGTTATAATCATCCAGGTTCAAATTGTGCTCAAACTGATTTGATTTTGACGCAACATTTAAACTGAAGCTAGCAGCAGGCTGCTTTGGTAAGAGGCAGGACATTTCCCGACCAGGCGCTGAGTGCTGTCAAACACACACTGGCCCAGGTAACCAGTCATAGCACAACTCGTATTCCAGAAGGTGGGCCTTCATTTGATACAGGAACTATTCGAGCCGCTCATGTCAGACTGGGGAGAGAGGTATTGTAATAATGTAAAATGTATTTTTTATGTAAAAAAAAAATATATATATGTAATAATGTAAGCTGTTCCCCAGAGAAGTGGCTTATTCAGCATAGTCATGTCTCTCATCCAATGACATCCTGTCATAAAAAAATAAAAAATAAAAATAATAATGATAATACTTCTTCACTGAGTGGCTTGCCAAAAAGCTGTTTTGAGTGTGTCATGGTGTTGACTCAATAGGAACACTTCTATGTGAATGTTGTCTGAAGAATATGTGAAAACATATATCACAGAATATCCAGCTTCTTTGTCTCCAGGAAGCCATTTGTATGATGCATTTGTGTGATTTACTTTGTTATTTTTCATCACATTGTATGTCTCTATCTGTTTTATATTTACATTTGTATTAAGTCATTTATCAGGTATTTTCATCCAAAGCTATTTACAAATCAGGGCAATGGAAGCAATCAACAATCAACGAAAGAGCAGTGATATGCAAATTCTATAACAAGCCTCAGTTAGCTTAATGCAGAACATGTAGCAAGTTTTTTTTTTTATACTAAATACAAAGAAAACCAATAATAATAATAATAATAATAATAATATTAATAATAATAGGGAAATAATAGAGCAAGCTAGTGTTAGAAGCCTTTTTTTGCCTTTGTCAATTGTTTAATAAATAAAAAAAGAAAACAAATAAAAAGAACACAAAAGATTAGAGAAGCTAGTATTAGTTTCTTTCTTTTTTAAAAGTGCCCCTATTATGGATTTTTGAAAATTACCTTTCATGCAGTGTTTAACACAGCTCTAAGTGAATTAAAGCATCTGGCAAAGGTGTAATTCTAAAAGTGTGCCGTGTATAAAGTTATTGTCTCTCAAAATAAAGATTTGTCTTTGAATCATTTTAAAACAAATCCAATATTTGTTGGAGAGTGCTCCAAGATTTTTAATTTCTCTCAAGCCCAGGGTACTCCTTACATCCTGGGAGAGGGGTCCGAGCTCTGCTTTTAGCCTGGACCCAGAGTGCACCCCCAAAAGATGCAATTAGTACAGCACAGCAGCCAGAGCGGAGCATTCATAACCCCCCCAACAAATTTGCAAAGCTTAAGACTTGTGGGGTGCTGAACGTTGTTTGTAGTAGCGGCACTGCTTGGGGCAGAAGAGGGAACTAGAGGCTTCTGTGGAAGTGGGCACTACTGCGGCATCTGAAAAAGAAAACTCCTGTGGGATTGAGAACCGTTACGGCATCTGAAAAGAGAAATGGCTTCTGTGGAAATGAGCGCTGTTGCGGCAGTGTAAAACACAGATAAAGGTTCCTGCTGGAGCAGAATCTGCTGTGGCAGTGGGGAAATACAGAAGGCTCCTGTGGGAATAGTCACTGCAGCAGAAGTGGGGTGTAATGGGAGGAACCAACGACAGAAAAGTGGGCATGGCGTCAGGCCTCTGAGAGGATTTTATTAACAGATAATAACACAAAGACAGGGAATAAACGTGGCCAAAGAGGGAGAGTGTCCAAAACTAACAGGGGATTTGGTGTCCTCGTCATGCTGCAGGGTACGTGTGGGTCGGGCAGGGTTCATGGAGGAAGGGTCCAGGTAAGGCACGGAGTCTGGCAGCCGCACGCACCACTCCCCTCTCAGGTCTGGAGTGTGAGGGGCGGTGGCTTCTTCTAGAGGTCGTATCCTTCTTGTCGGCCGCGGTTCTTTCAGGGGATGAAAACGGGTGCGGTTCTCATCCGGATCTCGGGTCCGGTGGCTCATGTCTCTGGTGGCTTGGGAGTCAAGTCAGGTCAAGTCACCTTTATTTATATAGTGCTTTAAACAAAATACATTGCATCAAAGCAACTGAACAACATTCATTAGGAAAACAGTGTGTCAATAATGCAAAACGATAGTTAAAGGCAGCTTATCATTGAATTCAGTAATGTCATCTCTGATCAGTTTAAATAGTGTCTGTGCATTTATATGCAATCAAGTCAACGATATCACTGTAGATGAAGTGACCCCAACTAAGCAAGCCAGAGGCGACAGCGGCAGGGAACCGAAACTCCATCGGTGACAGAATAGAGAAAAAACCTTGGGAGAAACCAGGCTCAGTTGGGGGGCCAGTTCTCCTCTGACCAGACGAAACCAGTAGTTCAATTCCAGGCTGCAGCAAAGTCAGATTGTGCAGAAGAATCATCTGTTTCCTGTGGTCTTGTCCTGGTGGTCAGTTGAGGCAAGGACTTTAGAGGGGATCTGTATCTGGGGCTCTAGTTGTCCTGGTCTCTGCTGTCTTTCAGGGATGTAGAGGTCCTTTCTAGGTGCCGGTCCACCATCTGGTCTGGATACGTACTGGATCCAGGTGATTGCAGTGAACCTCTTGATCTGGATACAGACTGGATCTGGTGGCTACGGTGACCTCGGAATAAGAGATAAACAGACAAATATTAGCGTAGATGCCATTCTTCTAATGATGTAGCAAGTACAGCGGGTGTTATGGGAAGTGTTCCCGGTTCCGGTTTACCTAATTAATGCAGCCTAAAAATCCTTTAACGGATTTGGATATTAAAAGCATATTAGTATATTATGTGTAAGCCAGGTTAAAGAAATGGGTCTTTAATCTAGATTTAAACTGCAAGAGTGTGTCTGCCTCCCGAACAATGTAAGGTAGGTTATTCCAGAGTTTAGGAGCCAAATAGGAAAAGGATCTGCAGCCTGCAGTTGATTTTGATATTATAGGTATTATCAAATTGCCTGAGTTTTGAGAACGTAGCGGACGTAGAGGATTATAATGTAAAAGAAGCTTATTCAAATACTGAGGTGCTAAAGCGTTCAGGGCTTTATAAGCAATATTTTAAAATCTAAATGATATTTGATAGGGAGCCAGTGCAGTGTTGACAGGACCAGGCTAATATGGTCATACTTCCTGGTTCTAATAAGAACTCTTGCTGCTGCATTTTGGACTAGCTGTAGCTTGTTTACTAAACGTGCAGAACAACCACCCAATAAAGAATTACAATAATCTAACCTTGAGGTCATAAATGCATGGATTAACATTTCTGCATTTGACATTGAGAGCAAAGGCCGTAATTTAGATATATTTTTCAGATGGAAAAATGCAGTTTTACAAATGCTAGAAACGTGGCTTTTTTAAGTAAAGACTGTGATCAAATAGCACGCCTAGGTTTCTAACAAATGAAGAAGAACTGACAGAGCAGCCATCAAGTATAAGAAAGTATTCTAGGTTATTACATGCAGAGTTTTTAAGTCCTATAATTAACAGAATTTTTCAGAATTTAGCAGTAAGAAATTACTCGTCATCTAGTTTTTTTATATCGACTATGCATTCCATTAGTTTTTCAAATTGGTGTGTTTCACCGGGCCGCGAAGAAATATAGAGCTGAGTATCATCAGTTTAACAATGAAAGCTAACACCATGTTTCCTGATGATATCTCCCAAGGGTAACATATAAAGCGTGAAGAGTAGCGGCCCTAGTACTGAGCCTTGTGGTACTGCATACTGCACTTGTGATCGATATGATACATCTTCATTCACTGCTACAAACTGATGGCGGTCATATAAGTACGATTTAAACCATGCTAATGCACTTCCATTAATGCCAACATAGTGTTCAAGTCTATGCAAAAGAATGTTTTGGTCAATTGTGTCAAACGCAGCACTAAGATCCAATAAAACTAATAGAGAGGTACAACCACGATCAGATGATAAGATGATAGATGATTTTTACATTGTGTATTACTTTAATCGCCATTATTCATTTTGTGAGATGCTTTGGTCCCAGACAGCAACATAGTGTTCACATCTGGCCCACAAGAAATCCATGGGGGCCAGATGTGGGCTGGATCTGGGTCAACACTGCTTCCTGTCTGGGAATGTACACACACACTATGCCAATAAAGTACATTAAACTGAATAGAAAATCAGACTTAAAGAACAAATCAACCAATAAAGAGTGCGTGTATAAAGTATACAGTCTATAAGAGAAATGTAACAGATAGACACATCATTTAATCATAATTTATGGCAGATGTGTCAAAAAGCAGTTCCACACTAATCCAAATAACAATGCATTGCAGTTGCAGTCCTCTCTGGCAGAATATAACAGTAGTGAGAGGAGGACTGACCACTCCATCAAGGTGCGCGTTTCTCATTCAAAACACGCATCACCGGAAACACGGCATTTAATCTATGACGAAGCCGATGAGAGCCAATGAGTAAACCAAATAAATATTACATGATAATGGTTAAATGATCTCTCTCTCTCGCTCTCTCTCTCTCTCTTTTCATGTAAGGATTCTAAAATTATTTGGGTGAAGAAGGACACGACAGTGGAATCGGTCGCGGATGCGCTGGATCGTGTTCTGAGCCCCCATGTTGCCTGCCATCGGGTGTACGTGGGCTATTTCTATCACCGCTCCCGTCTTGAAAAAAAAGAAAATAATTATTATAAAATTATAATTAAATACAGTTTAATGCACTTGACTGATTTATAATGGTTTCATTCTGTTTTGACTTGCCATTTGAAAGGCTACATTTTAACAATACTACACTTCATTAAATTGTACGTGATCATTTAAACATTATCATGCAATATTGTATTTATCTTGTTTGTCATGGGTCACATAATGTGCTGCCAGATTATAGCCTTAGTTTGGCCACATATCACTGGACTGATCTGGGCCATACTCCTCCCACCAACAATCGGCCCGGATATTGTTTGCCGGGTCCACGGCGTGCTGTCATTGCCAAACAAGTCCCAGCTCTGGCTGAAAGGTTACATGCTATTGCCGACAGGAGGCCAGCAGTACCACCTTGAGGCAACATTTGGGCCAAGTCCGTTGGCTATGTGGGTATGAGAACTCCTGGTATCAGGGCCCAATCCAGTGCAAGTGTAGCAAAATATAGCCACAAGTTTTGTTGTTATCAACATTGTTTGATGATTGTCTCAAATAAGCTTCACAGTAACTAAAAAAAAAAAAAAAAAGTGTTGATGTTGCAAAGAAAATTGATTACGAACATCAGTTTCAGCTGTAAATCAGCTCTCAGAGGACAAAAGTGTTATTATTCAGTTCAAGTTTTTGTGTCGACTGGCCCAACTGAACAACTCAAAGGTGACAGTGGCAAGGAACCAAAATTTCATCAATTGACAGTTTAAAAAACCTTTGGGGAAACACGGCTCAGCTGGAGGACCAGTTCTCCTCATAAATTACACTGTGATTTATGATTTAAGGACTCCACCACAAATTAGTGTTTTTGTGGTTTGATATTATTCAAAATATTGAAAAAAAATAATAAAGATTTTTCTAAATGTCTACTGTGCCTTGGCTTGGTGGAATTCCTATGGCTTTCTTTCTTTTGCCAAAGACAGAAATATTTCAAAATATTGTCAATAAAAAGAAAGTCAAGGACACTTCCAGATCATTTAACACTAGAACTACCAAGGCAGTCATTTTGACCGTTTTAAAGATTTGCAATGTAATAACTTTGTTGAAATAAAACCCATATAACTACAGTTCCATGACTTTTCTTAAATTAATGTAAATTTTATTTTAACATTGTTATTTTATTAAAATTACAAAACACAAAAGAGTTCTGAGTATTTCTGCCTTGAATGGCCATAGCGGTCAATTTGACCGCACATATTTACAGGCCTTGTATCTCCTCAGCGCTTTTTCCCACCATTAAAGATGTGCGTAGCTGTTGCCTAGCAACCTTTTTCTGGCTGTTTTGTATGCTTTTGCTAAGCTAAAACTTAGCTTTACCGTCAAAATGGCAACAAGAAAGAAAATGACTGTCACTGAGGTTTTATCCTTGCTTGAGAACATTGATGATGCAGAGTCTGATGGAGGAGCAGAGAGCGATGTCTCTTGGTCTCTTGACAGTTCGTCTGACACTGATTCTGAGAGTGATTCAGAGTTTATTATCTGTCCTAATATAACAGAACTATTTATTCATTCTAGATTTCATTAGAGGCTGCATAAAATTGTTTCCGATTCGTGTGGTCCAAACATTTCCGATAATGCTAAAGCATTGTAAACTCCAAAAGCCAAATGTATTGAATAAAGACAGAAGTAATCATTTCCAAAATTCACAATATGTTTTTATCTAATGAAATATTCTGCTTCATTTTATATTTGTTGACATTTTGACTTTCAAAAACAACATTTTAACTGCGGTGAAAAACTTAGATCTCCAGCTTGCCGGATGCAAATTGCGGAAAGCAAATTGCGGCATGCACTTTTGTGGGAGGTCTAGTAGTTCTTACACAATAATATCACCAACATATTATATTATGTATGCTTAAATTACCCCACATTTTTCATAAAACATGACCATAGAAGCTTTGAAGTAAATATAACATGACAAAAATGACATTCACTGCTGTCTGGTATGAACAGTCAAAATGACCGCTAATGGCAGTTCTAGTAGTTATAGAATTCCGGTAGTGCTAGTGTTAAGCGCCATAATGTTTGCATGGAATTTATCTATATAACTTGACTGGTATATTCAACATCTTCTGATGCACCACTTCAGAGGATTGGAATAAATTGAATCATTCTTCATGTCCTTTTTGCTGCTTTAAAGTTCTGGACCCTGTTTATTTACTGTACAATAAATTGACAAAAACAGCCAAAGGCTTCTCCAAAATGTATTTTCTTTCTTTCTTTTTTTTTTCTCTTCAGAAAAACCAAGTCATAGGTGTTTGGAACAGCATGAGGCTGTGTAAATGATGACAGAATTTTCATTTTTGAGTAGCTATTTCTTTCAAGTATATTTTAATAGTCATAATACACTAGCTGTGTATTTATTTTTTAATTTCTTGAAGTGAGATGGGGTGTTACCTAGGGTGCCAAATTGGGCTGGACCAGCAGTAACGCTAAACTATGTAAACAAGCTAAGACTCTGCTCTACCCTCCCTTTCTAAGTCCAAAAACATGTAGCAGAAGTGTGGTCATATTACGGCACATGCAAACCAAAGGCGTCTCCTGAAAAAACAACATGTCAGGGGCATATCCTTACCCTCTAACCAAACAAACTCTTCAAGCGTTTTCATATGTGCCGAGACAAATTAACACACTGAATAATTTAGCACACTGATTATGAACACATCCAAGCTTTCCACCAGCCCACCAACTGGGATAGGTGCAGTGAGGGAAGACAAATATTTAGCTATCAGAGTCTTGGAAATAATGACAAATGTATTGGCCATAGATGTGTAACTGAGGTGTAAATTATGGTAATTAATGGACATTTTCCACAATTTTATCAGCTTTGGTACGAAAAAAAAAAAAAAATGTTTCTGAATATTTCCTTATCTTATTCCTTAAATAACTAGTTTTATTTATATCCAACACCTAAGCAGTTCAATACAAGCTACATTAAGGCAGATCAACACAAGGATCTGTTTCCTTTATCTATTCAAGAGTTACAGTAGCTTAAAAAAAATGTTAATTATGTCAGCTATGTAAACACATCCCCTGAGAAGACCTCTTCACCTTGATGACCATGTTGATTGATTAACCTCCATAGTACATTGTTGTCGAAACTAAATAGCCAGATAGCCAGTCACTTTTTTGAACACTGCCACATCTCCGTCATTTGAACCACATTAGTTCAACAATTTAGGGATGCTGTTAATGATGTCACATGCATGCTAAATAATTGATTGGAGATCTCTGGGATGCTGCTGTATTGAACATGCCACTATACAGTATTTTGTTTCCTTTCGTTTTGCTTTATTTGATGTTTGAATCAAGGTTCCTTTCATGTTATACCTTCCCTTTGACATGCACACTTTTAAAAAACTGTGCTTATTGAGGATGGGCTAAAATGTAATTATTTAAATGTGTATATAAAATGTATATATTCATTGTAAAGAGCATATTTCTTTAGGTCCATATGTCTTACTAACGAGAAACTATACTTCTGACCACAGGTGGAGAGATGCAGTTCCTACCACATAAGTTTGTGATGCTGTTTGTGAATGTTCGTTTGAGCTGTAGTTTCAGTATGCTGGTAATAATGGAACTTTCCAACATAGTTGGCTAATGATGCTTTTGGGAAAAGCACCCCAGTATTGTATAAAGTGCTAAACAAATAAAGGTAGCTTAACTTTGTTTGTTAACTTTTTCCAAGCAACCTATGTTTTATGTCCTTGCCTGCTGTTGGCCGCCCTTTCCCAATCATTGTCTGCATGTGAGTGTCAAAAATGCTATCATATGTAAAAATGTCTATGTAGGACCCAGAGATACAATGAAAATCAATGTAAGGCCTATATCAGTTAGGTAATATAGGAGACTTACTGTAGCTGTTTATTAATCCACAACACAAGTTAGTTTCATGGGTCAAGTGAGGTCGAAATAGTTCTTCCCTGCACACTTTCACTTTTTAGGGGGCATGGAGGATAAACATCAAACTTACTAGTATTTGTATTTATTTTTTATTTTTATGTCCCAATCATGAAATGACAGATTCCTGCCAATCATAATTTTGTGTGCTAGGAATTAATTTGCAAAATATCTGTTAATAAATTAATCTGAATTAATTTTGCAAAACATTACCCCTTGTGTTTCATTCTCTGCAAAGTATTTCCAAAACAAAGATCGTTCATTCTTCCTAATCCTGCTTCCATCCTTTGGCCTAAAAACCTGATTTCTGTATTCCAGCAAACAATATTTTAAATAATTATTCAAAGCAGTTCTTTATCAAATCATGCTAATTATGAGCACAACTGGGTCCGGCAAACATCTGTGGATAGATTTTTCTCTGCTCAATCAAACATTACAGGGGAAGGGAAAGACAGAAAGGATCAAAAGAAAGGGGGATGGGGATTATAAATGTTTTTGGAGGATAAACAGAAAAGAGACTTTCTGCTTTGAGAGGAAGATCCGAATAAATAGACAAAGGTAGCAAAGTTCATATAGCTCTTGATATTTCATTCAATCTAACTAGGAATACACAACAAAGATGATTCTGCAACAAAGCCCAGAGGAAAATATGATTGATCAGAGGTTGCTCCTTCATAGATCAGAAGATTTATTAAATAACTCAGTTTTGTTTCATTTAAGTATTAATATTGTCTCACATGTTTATATTATAAAATTCCCAGATAAATACAAATATGTCAATAATTGATATACAGTACAATCTATTAAATGAATGAAGGTATCTCAGATAATTTTGATCATTAAAATATCATTGTAGATCTGGGTGTCTTGGTAAATGTGGGCACAGTTTGATACACTGCTGAGATCTTTAATGAATCAAAATAGATAATTGGCTTTTTCATATTCATTTTATGTATTCAAGATGACAAGAGTTTAATCATTCCACTGATTCAGCTTAAACAAGGTAACATAAAACCCTATTCTAAATCAATTTCCTTGTTAATGAACTATATAGTTTTCCGAGGTTCTCACATAATGTGAGAAAACTTTCTTCCATTAAATATGGAAAATCATAACTATGATTTGCTCATCCTACCACTGAACACTGAAGTAGAATAACATGGTAATAGTATGAACAGAGGATATGGCATTCAGCTAATTTCTGTCCTGTGTGTTTGTGTGTGTGTGTGTGGTCTCCCAGCCAAAGTCTTCCTCCCACCCCTTTAAAGCACCTCTGTAGACTGGAGAGCGTGTCTCGGAGGGCAAAGGAAAGCAGAGCCCCTTTTTTCTTATTTGCTGTAGCTCTCAGACCAAAGATGGCACCAAGGTCACAGTTTGGATGTCCATGATAACATGCATCAACGGTGCATATTTGATTTGAAATATTCAGTGGAGGGAAAGACTTTCAGTGGACAATGACTTAAATTTCACTCTTTTCCTTCAAAATTCTCATTTTGTATTTCACAAAAGCATACAGGTTTTAAGTGTCATGGGAGTGATTAGGTTATGTCAGGATTGTAATTTATTTGCATTGAACACCTTGATGTAAGCATCATGCCTAATGAAACTACAGCACATCTGCTTTTTCAGTATTTGGGCTGCTGGTTTGTGAAGACTGGTTGTCTCTGGTTCATGGAGGGCTGCTCACATGCTGAAAGGGGGCATTGTGCTGTTAAGGGGAGGGAAGAGGAGAGGGGCCAGTGGGTAAAGCTTAAACACCCGTCTGCTCCATTCTAAATGCGCTGTGGTTTGGGGCCTGGCGCTGTGGTCTTGCCTGGCCCCCTTACAGTCGCCATAGAGATAATACCTGAGTTGCCTTGCTGAGAGAGAAGAGAGACAGAGGGAGAGAGGCAGAAAGAAATAAGCTGTTTGTTTAAACGCTCTTTTCTCTTCATCTCTTCACAGGCTGCTAATTCTGCACTTAGCTTGTCCAGGCACAGACAGAGAATGTAGACCTTAGTGAGTCAGTTCCATAAATTGTTCCACTGGGCAAGAGAGAGAGAAAAAAAGTATATATATATATATATATATATATATATATATATATATATATATATATATATATATATATATATACCTACAAATAAAATATTTTGTAATATGATTGGGGAATGGAAATGGTTAATTAAAGGATTAGTTCACCCAAAAATGAAAATTATGTCATTAATGACTCATGCTCATGTCATTCAAAACCTGAAACCCGTTCATCTTCGGAACACAGTTTAAAATATTTTAGATTTAGTCCGAGAGCTCTCTGTCCCTCCTTTGAAAATGAATGTACGGTATACTGTTCATGTTTGAAAGTAATAAAAACATCATCAAAGTAGACCATGTGACATTAAAGGGTAAGTTATAATTTGTTGAAGCATCGAAAATACATTTTGGTCCGAAAATAACAAAAATTACGACTTTATTCAGTATTGTCTTCTCTTCTCGGTCTGTTGTGAGTGCGTACAATGCTGCTGATGTGTTATCTTTGTTATTGGGTGCACCAGAAAACACGTCAGGAGCGTCATACATCAGCAGAATTGTGAACGCACTCACAACAGTCCCGGAAAAGAAGACAATGCTGAATAAAGTGCTTTAACAAATTCTATCTGATCCTCTGATGCCACATGGACTAAAATTGATGATGTTTTTATTACCTTTCTGGACATGGACAGTATACCGGACATACCTTTTCAATGGAGGGACATAAAGCTCTCGGACTAAATCTAAAATACCTAAAACTGTTTTTCCGAAGATGAATGGAGGTCTTACGGGTTTGGAACGACATGAGGGTGAGTCATTAATGACATCATTTTCATTTTTAGGTGAACTAACCCTTTAAATTTGCAGCGTTAAACAAAGTATATGACTATATTTTTAGTCCATTAGAGGAAATAGTACAGAGTACAAAAATCAACACCATTCATTTCTAGTTTCTCCTTGATAGCAAACAGAAACCTTCTGTGTAGGTTTCCTTCTCAGGATTTTTTTATTTTTATTTTTTTTTGTCTGAGAAAAAATACCTAATTTTAGATGAGATCACAACAATGTCTCAAATTTTGCTCAGATTTTCCAAGAGACCTTGTTTCAGTGAAGTCTCAGAAGACCACATTGTGAACACAATATGAATTTCTCTCAAGATCAAATTATCTGAGCTCTGAATGTCAACACTTGTCTGGTTTAGTCCACTATGTGCTACAACTTTCTCCACAGCTTAACTGCTTAATTTTGTAATGAAGTGTTCTGCCACAGACTATGTGGTTTTGAATAGTTTGAATAGGCTAGTTTCTGAGGATTTTATATTGCTGCATTTCATATTAATAATGAAAAAATTGAAAGTTATTTTACTATCTTGTTCTTTATTTGCAAATGTTTGTATCTTTAGGAAATCCCATTGGAGTTTGACTGTTTCAGGCCCAGGTCCTCTGAGGGGGGTTTTATTTAGGAATTGCATTCTGGTTCATCTTTCCCAGGTTGATGTGTCAGTTTGGTGTATTATGATAAATTCAGCACAGGTGTCACCTCCACTGAGGAAGGCGTGAATTGATGTGCTGCAGACAAAGGCCATCCATCAGCTCTGTGTATTGGGATTTGATGAATCTGTCCCCAATCACGCCCTGCTGTTAGGCAGCATGGTAATGACCCCTTTCTGTGTGACACCACAGGAAATCAATGCCAGGTACACAAGGTCATTGTCCAGTTGGAAAGCTACTTAAGCCCTGATGTATGGATTTCACTCTAAGGGAAGTTGGTAGTGGAAACATGACAGGAGAGAGCACAATGACCCATAATGCAATGGTTAACTAAAATATTGAATTGTACATTTGTACCCTTACAACATCCCTACATTCAATCAAGGCCATTGTCAAGGGGGAATGGGGCCAACCAGGAAAGCTGTTCCAGAAATAGGGACACAAGTGTTATTGGGCCCAGTGATGAGGTGGCCCACTTAACAGATGTTTGTATGGGTAGGGCCTGTACAATAATATTTTGCCCAGAGTGCCATGCTCAGGTGACTGCTAATAATATTTTGTGAAGCTGCCTCTGGAGATGCCAGTAAAAGGTCTCGCTTTTTTGTCAAGTGCAGTTTTGAGAGATATTCGACTTCTCCTCTAGAATATGTGACCCGTCATGGAAACCAGTGACACAAGTCGGCAGCACAACTTTCGAGCAAAATGAGAAAGAAGCGTTTTTTTTTTTTCAAAATTGGTGATTTTCGTTTTTTGCAGAATCTGTTAGTTGAGATCACAAAGAAGCCTCTCCGTGTTTGAGATAGCAGTATTGGTATATTTAAAAGCGTACATTTTGAGGTTGAAATCAGCTTGTTTGTCGGAGATTCTAGCATGCAGTAGGGGCGTTTCATCGTCTGTCTGTATTTCCATACTGGATAAGCTGTCTTTTGTTTCTTTTGTTTTTGCCCCCGCCCTCAGAGGGAAGCGTGGCTATTTAGTATGCACCGCTCTGGCCGGCTCTAGCTGATATCAAAATTCAATGAAGATGGACGCAGCCAAGATGATCGCAGACGAGCTGAACGAGCTGAAGCCTGATGCTTATGAACAAGTGCTCACTGATTCTGAAGACGATCTGAGCGACGATGAAAGCGGCATATTAAGACTGTATAATATCCCTAATCTACAACTGAGCGAAGATGACGACGACGAAGAATGTATTGGACTGACGAATGTATTGGACTGACGTCAGACGAGTTGGACCGTAAAATATCAGAGGCTATATCGATAGGAACTTCCCATATCTACCTATTGTTATCAGATAGCTCATAGCTCATCGGTTATCACAGAATCCTGTCAAAAAAAAGTCCTAATGCTACACAATGAAATCAATTCACCAAGGTTTATGTAGAAAACCAGCAAATAACAAATAAAATTAGCATTAATATGTACTTTTTGTTTACATAAACATTAAAATAATAACATTAAAAATGATGGCCACATTTTAAAGATGAAAGCTTTTTTTTATAAAAAGATAAAACTCTTATTACAAAAACATATTTCAGCCTCTAAATAATTTTTATAAAAGTCAAAAAGATAAATTACTGACATTTACAATGCACATTCTCCTTTATTATTAATAGTATGCTGTCCAATTTTTCCCATTTTGTCTGTCGTTGCTATGCAGCCATGCAGCTTTACAGGGAGAGCTTTACAGGGGGTATGGCGTATATAAATGAGATGTAAATGAGCCCCATTGTCACTCGCAGCAGTGAGAACAGGTGAGAACTGCACAATCTTTAGAGGCTATTTTCTGCTTTTTGAGCTTTTTTGAGTGCCTGCCTTCAAATGGCTACAACTTATCCAAATATTATCAGATTTCCATGTGTTACACATCGTTGGAAAGCTTGGAGACTACACTTTCAGATTCTGTGAATAACTCAAAATGCCCCAGAACCGACTTGTGTCCCTACTTTCCGTGATTGGTCACATATGTAAAGATTCTTAATAGTGTTTTTCTTAGATTTGTGTTTTTTGGGAATTTCAAAACCATGCTTTTTAATTTCCTGCAACCACGTTTTTCTGTTTTAATATTATCTGAAAACAGTGTCCACCTTGGTCTACCATACATACTGTATGCATCATTGGCCAAGTATCACCCTTCAGATAGAGTGTCAGTGTTTGGGCTAAAATCACCCAATGGCATTCATTGTCCTGATGAATGAAAAAAAAGTAAAAAAAATAAAAAATAAAAAAAGTACAAATAAAATATAATAAATAACACCTTATTTGTGCTATTTATTTATTTATTTATTTAGTTTGCTACTTAGTTTCCTGATCTGAGTAATAACGATTTGCCTCTTTTCAGCTGAAAACTCTTTTCTTTAGCTGTAATGAGGGATTTTTCGTGGGTGCAAACACTTCTGTGAAACAGGAAATGGTGAAGTGCTGAGCTACACTGTCCTCAAAACTGAAACCAATAACGAAAAGGCATGCCTTTATTTGGTCTGACAAAAAAAAAAAAAAAAAAAAAAAAAAAATAACCTAGGTTGCTGGGCTTGTAGAAGGGGGAAGAAAAAGTTTGTCCAAGGCCAAATTATTACTGGATGTATTTGTTTGATTCTGTATTATTTGCCCATATTATGCCCACACCACAATAAACGTAGTACCTTTTACAGTCTGGAATAACACTTTGCAAGTACCTACCTTAAAAACGGAAAGCCTTTTGGTGAAGTGGCCAACACAGATGTGTTTTTAAAGATGATACGATCAGCCATTGTTCCTGCCTGACCTTTTTGATTAATCTCTACCAATGTTTCAAGTGACTGATTAGTTTTGCAGAGTGGTTAGTGATTGAGTGATCTGCTATTCTGCTGAATCTCTATCTTACTATCACTCTCTGTTGTCTAATGCAATAAAATATAAAATTAATTCCCACAATATATCCGCAACATATCAGTGCGCCTGCAGCGAATTAGCATTTATTAGCCAGTTAGCTTGACATTTATGTTTCCATCCTTGTCAAACAACATTGGTAAGTCAGAATCATTCTTCAATCACGATGAGTAATGGCTACTTCTCCTGCTTTTGTTGTTTGCACCACTTGATACATGTACAGTTTAGCTCTCTCTGTCGGCAAATGCAGGGAAATAGTTAGGCTGACAGAGAGGGTTTTAGAATTAGAGACACGCATCCAAACTTTATTTGAGGACAGTAAAGGGGGTCGCACACCGGACAAGAAGCACCTCATCGAGCTCGCCACATGTAGGACAACTCGAGGTATCACACAATGAACGCGCACATTCTTTACGCTGGAGCTCAATATCGAATCAGGTTCTGAGCAGCAAGATGATGAGTTTTAATTCATTTTTTATTATTATTATTTTAAATATAGAATTTTAATTGATAATTCCTGAGTTTTGAACGTTAATTAATGAAAATAATCTGTGTTATAATGTAGTCTAGATTATCATTACACTCTAAAAACTGCTGGGTTGAAAACAACCCAATTTGGGTTATTTTGACAACCCAGCGCTGGGTCAAAAAGGGACGAACCCAGCGCTGGGTTGTTTTAACCCAACCAGTTGGGTTATCATATTTAACCCAGCCTGCTGGGTTGCCTTTTTTATGGTTTAAAATGACTATATTGCAGGGTTTCAAAAAACAGAGCGGGTGTTTTTTTATCACTGTATTTCAGAAGGAAAACTACTGTATTTAGAAAATGTTCGATATCATTTCGCATGTGCTTGATAAGGCAGCGTTTGTGAGCTCAGTACCGCTCTGCAGCCGTTACCGGAGAAACCTACCTCTCTCGCTCTTAGCGCCTCCTGCTGAGAGAACATAAACTCGCAGAGTGCAGCCATGTGGGGAAACAATGCATTTCTACGTTAAAAATAACCCAAACTGAGCTAGGCATTAAACCTACAAATGTTGTTCATTTTAAATATCACTTTTACACACAAATAATAATTACCAAAAGGAAAATATTTATTAAAAACAAGAGAAAAGTCAAAAAGTAACATGTTAGAAGAAATGCAGAAAAGGATGGCATTAACAGCTACAGAGTTCATAAACAAAGCATTGAACATTTGATGAATATAACTTAAGATCAAATTGGACTTTGTTCAATTGTATATATTGTATAAAAATATACGAAAACACATACAATAAATTTACAATTAGTTAGGTTTTTTTCCAACTATTCTGGCATGACAGTACACAAATAAATCACAACATTAACTTTGATATTCTAACATTTAACAGACGCATGTGTGTGTGTGTGTGTGTGTGTGTGTGAAAGAATGTGAGCAGGTGTATGAATGACAGAGTGTAAACTCTTCTACTAAACAACGCAGAAAAAGCATTTAACTTTTTTTTTTAACAAATTATACACTTACAGTTTGTTTCATAGTCCATGAATACAGATCATGCATCACAGTCAATTTTCATGATCTCTTTAGCATAACTGATGTAATCATGAAGAAACCCCATCAGCACAGCATGTGACGACATCTACATCATCCAGGGCAGCGTCCTCCTTTAAAACCACCGCTGCATCAGTTTAGGCGGAAAGAAGATTCTCCTCTCTGACCAGCATTCATCCCAGTCACCGCCTGTTCTTCATCAGTGGCCTAAGAGAAACACATTTGAAAAAATTAAACATTGAATTAAACTATCCATTTTCAGGTAGAGGTGCATTCACATCCGTAACGATAGGTAAATAATCGGTTTTAAAGTTTCAACACTTTGTGCGGTTGTTTAATGTCTCAGTCCACCTCAGCGCTCCAGAAGTCTATAATGGCAGCACTAGTGTGAGGACAGGTGATATTGTTTGAATAAATATTGCTTTCAGAAAGCTTCTTTACTGAAACATTAAAACAGACATGACATTCATATACCTCACAATATTCACGTACATTGAGGGCTGCTCTTCAAACCGTTAGTTCACCAAATAATTAAAATGTTTATAATTTACTCTCCTCATGTTTTTCTAGACTCATACAAAATCTGCAAATTTTTGGGAAAACGTATGAATATATTTAATATTCTCTTTTTGTGTCCTCCATTGCTGGTCTGGGAGACCAGTATTTTATTTTGAACATACATGTTTGCTATCATATAATTTAAGATGTATTCATATATAAATATCAGAATTTACTTCTACAATAACTCTATATTTATGAAGCTTGAAAATACTGATTATCTAAACTATAAATGGATTAACAAATATTATGAGAAAACTAAAAATATATTAATTTATGTTGTAAAGACAGACAAAAGTCTTATAGGTTTGGAATGACTTGAGGGCAAGTAAATGATTTTTTGTGTGAACTTTACCTCTAAGAGCGAAGACCAAGAATAATGACTCTCCAAATCAGACAACTCCAAAGTTGGTTTGAGTTCTGCAATAAAAAACACAGACATCAATGGTCTTAATGAAATGAGCACGTAATCACACTGTTGTTGCATCAAAATGTGAAGTAAACTGGCAGGAGACAACAGAAAAATTTATTTTCTAAAAATAACTTACATAAAATCTCAAAGGAATGATGCTCTCCCATGTCTCTTGCTTTTAACATCTACAAAAACAAAAAAAACAAACATTATTTTACTCTTAGTAAAACACAACAACAACTGATAACATGAAATTATGAAGTTTACTTGCCTTAAACGATCTTTCCCTCTCTTCAGAAGAAGCTGAGAAAACCACCTCCTCACACAAGCAGACTTCTGTGTCCTTAACTCCAGTTAGTTTGAGTTCTGCAAAGAGGGGCATCAATGGTTTCAATAAAATATTAACATATACATACATATATAAAATCACACTGTTTTTGCATCAAAATGTGAAGTCCTGTGAACAGGCAGGACACAACAGAAACATTAATTTTCAAAAAAAAAAGTTATAATAATTTAACTTACATCAGTCTCAAAAGAATGAAGTTATCTTGTCTCTGGATTGCAACATCTAAAAAAACAACAACATTATTTTAGTCTTAGTAAAAATAAAGATAACTTGATGTTATTCTGAAGTTAATACTCTCCTTAAACCGTCTGTCCCTCTCTTCAGAAGAACACCTCCTCCTCATCCTCACACAGGTCTGTGACTCCTCACACAAACAGCTTCTGTGTCTTTAACTCTCAGCGCGAGGACAATGAAGACAGGAGCTGGACAAGTCTGAAATATTACATGTAAAACATACTTTTAACAGTTACCACTTCAACAGCCTCAAAATAATTATGCTAGTCTTTACTACACAATGCCGTTTCCTTTAGGAGACAAACATACATTCAGTTTAACCGCGAAAAAAAAGACAAATTCACATGAGCGTAACCGTGACCATAACCGTCTGTTAACGCCTCAAAGAGAACAGATAATGTAAAATCTTATGTGAATATGACAAAATACATTCACAGACGTTATATTAAAAGTACATCCTCCGTTCAGTAACGTTACATGAGGCAAGACCTCCGTGTCCGAGGCGAAAACCGCGTCCGTTTTTTATATATATATAACGTTAAGCTCCTTTGTTTCCGCCTTTCATACAACCGGGTAAACAATAAAAGATAACTTTACATTTTGAATATTTAACGTTACTTACCATAGTCTTTCACTCGCTTCTCGCTTCTATCACGCTGAGAAAATGGCGGCTGCTCGCACTGGAGACGTACGATTTTGACGTGACGTGCGTGCTCTCCTTCACGTCCGCGTCCTCAACCCACCCCGCTGGGTTAAAAAAGAAAGTTATTTTCAACCCAAACTTGGGTTAAAACATCCCAAAGTCCTATCCAACGGCCTCAACCCAGCAGTTGGGTTGAAAAAACAACCCAGCGTTTTTTAGAGTGTAGCATTCTTGATTGCCATTCATCAATTGTTTTGTATTATAATAAGCAATTTCAACATTTCTAATGCTGTAGATTTGTTTGCTCTATAAAAACAAAGATGCTAAACTGAACGTTTTACTTGAAAATGAGACATTCTTACCTGAAAAATCCATGACAAACGCGATCCTCTTTCACGTTTATGACTTCCTCATGTTGTCTTTGGATGATGTATGGTTGGTTGCATATAATTCTGGGTATTTCCCTACGCCGTTGATTAGTTTTTCGTCTTTTGCGACCCACTATTCCGCTATTTAAATTACCTGAAGTGTGTTGTGATGGTTGTGACCTGATTAATCCAGTAGGTTGCTGCCGACAACCTTGAATGTAATCACGACTGTATCATACTGTAATATTTTGCGTATGTAAAAATGTCTCAAGAGAAAAATAAAACAGGCCTACGTTTGCTATACATTCAATTATATATGTTTACATTTTATTCAAGCTGTACAATTAATGTAAGTTGTATTTTGCAGCAGTGGTATCTTGGTATAATGTATGAACAACAGTTTGAAACCAATATGATGTTATTTAATATAAAACTGTGCAGATGGCACTCTGTGGCACAGCAATTTGAACAGCATCCTGAGTCGTAGCTAGGCGCCATGGACAGACGCCGAATGGCTAATCCTCAGCACATAGAGGGTCTTACACCTAGATATCACACTACAGAGACTGAATATGTTCCCCAAACTAAAAATAAAATAAAAAAAACCTTCCAAATCAACTTAAGAGTAACAATTTGATTGATGTTCAACAAATACAAAAACTGATGTCATACAGATAAACAAATGATAAAGCTTGGCTTATTGATTATCAGGTCCCTTTTTACGAAAGCACTTTTTGTAAATGATATGATCAATGAACACAACCTAGATGTGGTCTGTTTGTTTCACAGATACCTGTATAAAACATTATGATTACATTATTTTAAATGAGTCTACCCCCAAAGATTACTTTTATAAACATGAGCCACACCCAAAAGGTAAAGGGCGAGTTGTTGCTCAAATTTTTCTCAGGGGGTGGGCTTCAGGTATAACTGAAGTAACATTTGCTTGAAGTTATGTTTGAAATAATGGTTCTTCATATAACATTATCCAGAGAAACAAGTGTTGATGTTAAATCCCGTGTGATGCTTGTACTGGCTACTGTATACAGGCTACCAGGGCACAACACAGAATTTATTAAATAATTAGCTAATTTTATATCCAAGTTAGTTATGATTTTAATAACCATGTTGAAAATAAAATATGCATTGGGATTAGAATTCATAGATATTTTGAACTCTATTGGGCTTAGAAAACACGTTTCAAGTGTTTTACTTCACGTTTTACTTCACGTCCTAATCATTGTCAAAATCATACTCTAGATTTAATACTGTCACATGGAACTAATGTTGATGGTGTTGAAATTATGCAGCCAAGTGATGATATCACAGATCACTATCTAATCTTGTGTAAACTTCAAATGGCTAAAACTTTAAATTCTACTCATTTTTACAAGCTTGGTAGAACCATCACTTCTACCACAAATGACTGATTTGTAAGTAATCTTCCTGATTTATCTCAATACCTTAGCACATCCAAAACCTCAGAACAACTTGATGATGTAACGGAAACTATGGACTCTCTCTTTGACAGTAGATACGGTCGAGCCTTTAGACTTAACGAAGACTTAGGAAAACAGTCTGACACAGTGGTATAATGAGCACACTTGCACCCTAAAGAGAGCAGCCTAGAAAATGGAGCGCACCTGGAGGAAAACAAAACTAGAGGTATTTTGTATTGCTTTGTGGGAAAGTACGCTATTCTACAGAAAAGCATTAAATACTGCTAGATCTGAATACTTTTTGTCTCTTTTAGAAGAAAACAAACATAAGTATTTATTCAGTAAAGTGGCTAAATTAATGAAAACTAAAGCTTCAAAAGGTGTTGACATTTCCCAACAGCACAACATTAATGACTTTATGAACTACTTTACTTTGATACTATCGATACTATTAGAGATCAAATTGTAACCATGCAGCCGTCTGCAACAGTATCGGATCAGACAGTGCACTGTAGATCTCCTGAGGAACGGTTCCACTCATTCTCTACCATAGGAGATTTCGACACTATTGACCACAACATTCTCTTGAATAGACTAGGAAACTTGACTAGAAAACTGCTGGCATTAATGGAAGTGCATTGGCATGGTTCAAGTCATACTTATCTGACTGCCATCAATTCTTTGCAGTGAATGAAGAGGTATCCTATCATATTGTCATCCTATCGATGACAAGTGCAGTATGGAGTACCTCAAGGCACAGTATTAGGGATGTTACTTTTCATGCTTACCTGTTACCCTTGGGATATATCATCAGGAATCATGACTGTTAGCTTTCACCTTTATGATGACACTCAGCTCTATATTTGTTCGCGGCCCAGAGAAACATACTAAAAAATGTATGGAATGCATAGTCAATGTAAAAACCTGTATGAGATGTAATTTCATACTTCTAAATTATGAAAAAAAAATGGAGGTATTAATTATAGAACTTAAAAACTCTGCATATAATAAACTACAACACTATCTAAGACTTGATGGCTGCTCTGTCAATTCTTCAATTCAATTAACTAGGAACCTAGGTGTGCTATTTGATAACAATCTTTCCTTTGAAAGCCACATTTCTAGCATTTGTAAAATCACATTTTTGCATCTCAAAAATATATCTAAATTATGACCTATGCTCTCAAAATCATATGCATAAATGTTAATTCATGCGTTCATGACCTCAAGGTTAGATTTTTGTAATGCTTTATTGGGTGGTTGCTATGCATGCTTAATAAACAAACCCCAGCTAGGCCAAAATGCAGCAGCTAGAGTTCTTACTAGAACCAGTAAGTATGACCATATTAGCCCGGTTCTGTCAACACTGCACTCACTGGAATGAGCTTTTACTGCAATATAGTCCTCCAACTCCGCTGCGTTCTCAAACCTATGGTAATATGCCAATGCTTAGAATATCAAAATCAACTGCGGGCAGCAGATCACTTTGCCATTTAGTGGCCAAACTTTGGAATATCCTACCTTAAATTGTTTGGGAGGCAGACACACTCTTTCTAAAATCTAGATTAAAGATCCACCTTCAACCTGGCTTACACATTACACACTAACACTTTTCTAATATTCAAATCCCTTAAAGGATTTTTTAGGCTGCATTAAGTAGTAACACTGGAACCGGGAACACTTCCGATAACACAAAATGTACTTGCTACATCATTAGAAGCATGGCATCAGTGGTAATATTAGTCTGTTTCTCTCTTTTTCCGAGGTCACCATAGCCACCAGATACAGTCTGTATCCAAATCAGATGGTCACTGCAGTCACCCGGATCTAGCACGTATCCAGCCCAGATGGTGGATCAGCACCTAGAGAGGACCTCTACAGCTCTGAATGTCAGCGGAGACCAGGACAATTAGATGAGCCCCAGAGACAGATCCACAGTCAAGACCTTGTCTCCTAGATGATCACTGGGACAAGACCACTGATTTGTTGTAGCCTGGAATTTATGTCTGGCCAGAGGAGAACTGGCCCCCACTGAGCCTGGTTTCTCCCAAGGTTGTTTTTTCCATTCTGCGACCGATGTAGTTTTGGTTCTGTCACCTCTGGATTGCTTAGTTTGGGACACTTAATTTTCAGTGATTTCATCGACTTGATGGAACAGATACTATTTAAACTGAAATGAGCTGGATGGTGACATCACTGAATTAAATGATAACTTGCCTTTTTGCCTTTTTGCATTAATCACATAGATAGACAGTGGACATGACAATTCAAGCAGTGCGTGATGTGATATAGCATATCGGTTATGTATGTATCTCTGTTTTCCTTAGCTGGGAATGAAACACTACATCACTACCTGACAATATGTGTACACACTTCCGGTGTGATGATTGTCTGAAGCCTGTATAAAATCATGCCAATTCACTGCATCACCATTGCCTTCAAATGATTTATGCAGTGAGGCCCAGCCTGCATCACACAAATATCCTCCAAAGATGTAACCTTATAAAACACCTTTGGAAAAAACAGCACTTCTTATAGTAAGCTGGACTGTCAGGAAACAAAGTTAAAAGGATAGTTGTTGAAATGAAAATGACCTTATGATTTACTCACCCTCAAGCAATCCTAGGTTGATATGACTTTCTTCTTTCAGATGAATACAATCAAAGTTTATGTATATATATATATATATATATATATATATATATATATATATATATATATATATATATATATATCCTCTATGCTGTTATAAAGCTCTTCCAAGCTTTATAATAGCATTGAATGTGGTGTTTGTGGTCCCAAAATATCCATATTCAAAACTTTATACATCGTAATCTCTAGCTTCTGCTAACTAGAGAGTGGCCTTCCAGCAGATGAGGTAGGTGTAGCTTAAGCAACAGTGTGAAGTTACAAATGCAGACGCTCAGAGGAGAGAGCAAAACAAAACATCCATTAAAAATAAGAAGTATGAAATGAGGATTTGTGAAGAAAAAATATTTGATGATTTTGATAAAAGCCAAATCATATTCCTATATTTCATAGCAGCAAAACCCCTATTATTCAAAAGGCAGAAGAGAAATTATAAACACTCAAATAATGTTCACAAATCTGTTTATATCTGTGTTAGTAAGCACTTCTCATTTGCCGAGATAATTCATCCACCTCACAGGTGTGGCATATGAAGATGGTGATTATACAGCATTATTACTGTACAGCTGTGCCTTAGGCTGGTCACAGTAAAAGGCCACAGATCACATTGCTACAGAAGTTGCAAGTTTTGAGGGAGTGTGCAATTGTCATGCTGACTGCAGGAATGTCCACCAGAGCTCTTGCCAGTGAAATGAATGTTCATTTGTCTACCATAAGCCGTCTCCAAAGATGTTTCAGAGAATTTGGCAGTAGACAGCTGCTGCAACAATCAGTTTGCATAACAAAATAATTTCTCCACAAACTGTCAGAAACCATCTCAGGGAAGCTCATCTGCATGCTCGTCATCATCATCAGGGTCTCGCCCTGTTTGCAGTTTGCGTCATCACCGACTTGAGTGGGCAAATGCTTTCATTCCATGGCATATGACACTTTGGAGAGGTATTCTCTTCATGGATGATTCCCGGTTTTCACTGTGCAGGGCAAATGGCAGACAGCTTGTATGGCATTGATTGGGTGATCGGTTTGCTGATGTTAACATTGTGGATCGAGTAGCCCATTGTATCGGTGGGGTTATGGTATGGGCAGGTGTATGTTATGGACAACGAACACAGGTGCATTTTATTGATGGCATGCTGAATGCACAGGGATACCCTGACTTGATCCTGAGACCCATTGTTGTGCCATTCATCCAAGACCAATTATATTTGCATGAGGCAAATGGTGGTCACACCAGATATTGACTGGTTTTCGGAACCCCACCGGAGCCCCCAATACAGTAAAAATGCACACTTTAAAGTGGCCTTTTATAGTGGCCAGCCTAAGGCACACCTGTGCAATAATCATGCTGTCTAATCAGCATCTTGATATGTCCAACATGAGAGGTGGAAGGATTATCTCTGCAAAGGAGAAGTGCTTACTAACACAGATTTAGACAGATTTCTGAGAGAACTAGGCCTTTTGTGTAGTCGTAGATCTTTAAGTTTGG
Organism: Carassius auratus; assembly: GCF_003368295.1. Taxonomy (NCBI): domain Eukaryota; kingdom Metazoa; phylum Chordata; class Actinopteri; order Cypriniformes; family Cyprinidae; genus Carassius; species Carassius auratus. Next base: position 16,805,224 of record NC_039285.1, read on the forward strand.
CTAATGAAAAATGGGGGCAAATAATTTTGTTGTGTTTATAATTTTGTTCAGTGTATATACTGTGTGTATGTATTTCAAATGACTTAAGTGGATAATTCAGTGACTCTCATTAATATAATATTAGCTGTGGTCGAATTGTACATATATTTCAGGGGGAATGGTGTGGCCAATTTTTTTTTCAGCAGGTCCCATAGCTAATTTTATGATTTTATGATTCAATATTTGTTCCAAAAAGGTTTTTATTTAGCAAAACATTTGCCTTATTACAATAACTATTATTTCCATTTATTTTTTTTTTGGCCTGAAATTGAGAAATTTTGGTCAATATTTTGTTTAATGTGTGGTTTTACCAAGGGGATGACATTTTCTTTTAACCAGGGGGATGCCAGGGGAGCACGGGGCACAATGTAACTCAAGCTTATTTGTTACACACATGGTTTGAATATTTCCACACATGCTAACATAACTAAATTTACAGTATGTATTAGTTACCATATCAGCATTATATACAAAAAACTATGTGCACCAAAATAAAAAAAAATATTTTTAAATATTTATTTTACCATAGTAAAATTTAAATTCTGGCTTAAGTAATCTTTTCATCTCAGTTTTTTTTTTTTTAATTCATTTAAAATGAGACAAATCTGCTATTATGTCAATCTTTTTATCAGTTTTCTATAAGTGAATTTATCAGTCCAGATCGTTTTTTAATGCTTTGAAAACTAGCAGAATACACTAACCAGTTTTAAATTCCACTTGCGCAGACGAGGCACGTTGTAACACTGCGTTACAATGTGCTATTCTATGACATTAGTGATGTAATTTACACTATTTACGTTAATTTATTTGAATGAGAAACAATGAGAAACAGGTACGCATACATTTCCTCCTTCATGGAACGAGGGTTACATAACATAACTGAAGCATTCTACATCCAATTCAGCACTTCAGATGCACAGACATAAAGAACAAGTACACTTTTTTTTGGTAAAATATTGATATTGTTTCAATATTATAATACCTATGAAATGCATTTTATATTGCTGTAAAATTGCGAGAGAGAGAGATTTTTGAAAAGCTATGTTAAAGCAGCACTGAATTCAACATTGCTGTACCTTTAATATTCCACCACAGGAGCTCACAACAGATCAACGGCCGACTTCAGACTAAACTCTCCTCTGTCCCAGAAAAACTAAAGCCCTCATAACTCTTAACTCCTCTTCGGTCTGTGGGAACATTGGTATGTGTGTTTATGTGAGTGTGTCTGCATGTATAAAGATACCATGAATAAGGGCGCTCATTTGGACGAATTAGTGGGCTAACCTCGGCCTTGGCAGCACTATCGAGTGCAGCCACTGAGCCGACGAGGATCACGTTTCTTTTTCCAACCTCTACTTCTGCAGCCACCCTCAGGCTGCGTCATACTGGAGTCAAGTTTCCAGCTAGTGTCTTAATTACAGCCGCCTGCTAAAACAAGGTCAATGTGAACGCCTGCCAGGACTTATCTCTGGCTTCCTGTTCTCCTCATCTAAACTGAGCATCAACACCCAAACAGTTTCATTTATGTGCTTGAAGCTTAAGTTCACTGGTCTTTGACATTAAATTAACTCAGCTACTGCTGAAGAGGTTTAGACGCGAAAGGTTGTATGCTTGAATAAATGATTCTGTCCACAGCAAGTTTACTAGTAGGGCTACGTAAAATAATCATGAAAAAATAAAATATATCTATATATGAAAATGGCAATATATCCCAGTGTGGTTATTAAATTGCAAAAAGTGGAATTTAATTAAACAAATATATAGTCTACATGCACTATATGCTTCATATTGCAGGGGTGGGACAATGGGTGGTGCTAGGGGAGGGCTACCACAACTTAAGCCCTGAATGTTCTTTTATTACTTTGTCAAGTTTTCAAGCCTCGTAATTTTGTCACTAATAAAATCATTCAGAGCTGCAATCTGTTCTATAAATATGACGTAGTGTCGCACATAAAATCTGGCAGATATTGTAGTTTATTCTTCAACAAAGTAAAAGCTCATTTAAATTATTGCTGAGCCTTCTATTTTGTAGAGAAAGTAGAGGAACCTATTTTTTACTTTGTTTTATTTTCTTTCTTTTTTTTTATCAGAGTTGTGCTCAGTCCAAATTTAAAATGCACCAATTATTACAGTGCGATAAATCTGATAACAGAATGGAACATACAGTTGCACTTCAGGTTTTTAAAAACTTGAAAGGGAAAGTTCACTCCAAAAAAACAAAACTACCACATTCAAGGCCCAGAAAGGTAGTAAGGACATCGTTAAAATTAGTCTGCGTGACATCAGTGGTTCATTTTATGAACCTACAAGAATAATTTTAGTGCGCAAAAAAAACCCAATAATAATGTCTTTATTTTTCTTCTCTTCCATGGCAGTTTTTGACCTGCGTACCATGACACATACAGATGCACTGTAACTTGTTTACAAGCCCTGGAATGTATATGCATGCACCCTGGTACTCTCATGAACATGCATCAAAGACTGACATGGAAGAGAAGAACTTTTCGATTGTTTTTCAATGTACAAATGCACTAGATCGACATGTTTAACCATTGTGCCCAACTCTTGCATGACAAGGCATTCTAAAAAAAGGCCATGCTGATTTTAGGGAAGAACCCTAATTATTAACTAGCTCCTCATTACCATTCACATTACTAGCATATTGGCTGTTTATTAGTACTTATAAAGCACATATTAACCACTTATTCTACACATCCATATTTTTGATATTTTAATCCTACCCCATAGCTAAACTTAACAACTAAGATACTAACTATCAATAAGCAGTAAAATAGTAGTTTATTGAGGTAAAATTCATAGTTAATAATAGCAAATTATTAGTGCAAATTGGTCTCCAAACTAAAGTGTGTATGGCACCTACCAAGGCATTGTCAAGGCATTTATTTATGTATTTATTTATTTAGACTTTCATGAATAACTAAATGACTCACTCATAATACATTGTTAGAACATCAAAATCCAGCATCAATAGAGTAATGCAGCCATGATGTCAAAACCAATAATACTAAATCAGCATGTGTCCCATTGAGATTTGTTATACAAACAATAGATAGATAGATAGATAGATAGATAGATAGATAGATAGATGCTTAAATTATTTGTAGAAATAACAACATATTAAATTTTCCAGTCCTTCATGCATTTTTAGCAGCAAACTGCATAAAAGAGTTAAACGGGAACTCTAGGCTTCATGGATAAATCTCATATTATCTCAAAATGTTGTTTCTATTGTAAAGGAAAAATAAAAAAAATGCTTGGCTTGCTTCTGGAGTACCTCATTATGTTCATGTATCATGTTCATTTACTTTTACTTAGAATGTTTGACTATCAATCATCATAAAAATACTAAACCAAGATACCAGAGTGCTTACAGGACCAATTGTGCTGCAGAATCTCCCAGTTATATTCAGCAACTTCAGTAAGCGACATAAAGAGCTTTGTCATCTATGAGAAACAATTATTTCCTGTCAGGGTTGCGGGATAACTTGACACTACCACACCAAGCCCACAAGGTACTTTCTGTGTGGTCACGCTTGTTAGTAAATCAATAGATACAAACATCAACCTTAACATCCTGTAACTCATGGAGAGACGCTCTAAGAGATGAAAAAAAAAGCATCAAAAAGACCCTGCTGATATGCACATCAAATTTGCTTCCACTAGCATGCTGTCTAACTAACAAAGAGACCACAGAAACCTACTCATTGTCTCAGTATGAATGATTGTTCGTACATCCTGATGTTTGGTAAATGCAGAGTTTCTCACTAAATTCTGGTGAATTTGGATTGTGTACTTATGCAGAAACATACACACTAACAATGAACATGGAAATTGTATAGTATAACTGATCTTTTCCTGTTATTGGGTTGGGTTTTAAATGAAACAGGGATAGTTTGCCAAAAAATGTAAATTATGTCAGAATTTACTCATTTCAATGCAAATGACTTTTTGTATTCTGTGGAACACAGAAACATTATAAATATTAAAGCTGCAAGCAGCAATGAATGGGCCCTCGCACCCGGGCTCACCACCAGTGAGTTGCTTTAGTAAAAAGGTGAACAGTGAGAAATATAAATTTAAAGTCATAAATACAAATCGAATATAAGTTTATTCCATATATGTTCCAGTCTTCCTGTTGCCAGCAGGTGGCGCTATCATTATTATGGAATATTGGCCTTCAGATGTGTTCAGGCCAGGACTCTTATCGAACATGTGAAGTTTGGTGAAGATTGAACATTTTATGGCTGAGTTACAACAACTTCTCTTACTGTGGTGAGACATCAAATTTTGTCATGGCGCCATGGACACGCCCTTTAACAAAAACTCAAGATCTTCACAATTAAACATTACACAGGCCTTTAGATTAGACTAACCACAAAAAATACATTAATGTCAAAAAATTTCTAGGAGTAATTTGTTGCAGCGTGAAACATGTCACTTCCTGTTACCAGCAGGTGGGGCTATGACTATAACTGAATATGGGCACGTAGATCTGTTAAGGGCAGAAGTCTTATCTAACATGTGAAGTTTGGGGCAGATTGGACATTGTATGTCTGAGTTACAGCAACTTCCTTTTTCATGGCGAAACATCAAAATTTGTCAGGCCGCCATGGACATACCGTTCAATGAAACCTCAAGATCTTTGCAATTTTACATGACAAAGGGCTTTAGATTGCACTGACCAAGTTTGGTGTTGATCTGAATAAATCTCTAGGAGGAGTTCGTTAAAGTACAACCCCAGGAAGTGGCAAAAACAACACAAATTTAGCAGAGAAAATTCAAAATAACTGACTTCCTGTTGGGATTCGGATTTCGTACCAAGAGACTTTTTCATAGGTATTGGTGTGTTACATGCGTGTACCAAATTTTCGTACATGTACATGAAACATAGCTCGAGGCGCACTCCGTTGAAAGTGTATAGGTGGCGCTATCGAGCCATTTTGCCACACCCGATGGAATATTGGCCTTCAGATCTGTTCAGGCCAGGACCCTTATCACACATGTGAAGTTTGGGGAAGATCGGACATTTTATGCCTGAGTTATAACATCTTTTATTCCCATGGCGAGACATTGAACTTCGTCATGGCGCCATGGACACGCCTTTTAATAAAAACTCAAGATCTTCACAACTAAACATCACACAGGTCTTTAGATTAGACTGACCACAAAAAAGACATTGATGTGATAAAATTTCTGGGAGTAGTTCGTCACAGTTTAAAATATGTCACTTCCTGTTGCCAATAGGTGGCGCTATGACTATAACTGAATATGGGCATGTCAATATGTTCAGGGTCGGAGTCTCATCAAACATGTGAAGTTTGGGGAAGATTGGACATTGTATGTCTGAGTTATAGCAACTTTTTTTTTCATGGTGAATCATCAAAATTTGCCAGGCCGCCACGGACACGCCCTTTGACGAAAACTCAAGAACTTTGCAATTTAACATCGTAAAGGCCTTTAGATTAGGCATACCAAATTTGGTGTTGATCTGAAAAAATCTCTAGGAGGAGTTCGTTAAAATACAACGCATGGAAATGACAAAAATTACACAAAATTTGCTCGTAATATTAAAAATAACCGACTTCCTGTTGGGTTTAGAATTTTGATCCAATAGTCTTTTTTGTAGGTATTGGTGTGTTACATGTGTGTGCCAATTTTCGTGCAGGTACGTGAAACATAGTTGGAAGGCTGTTGATTTTCTTAGTATAGGTGGCGCTGCTGAGCCATTTCGCCACACCCTCTTCTGAATCCTATATTAGACGAAAATTTTCACCAGGTTTTACGCATTTGCAAAGTTTCATGACTTTTTGAGCATGTTTAAGCCCTCAAAAATGCGATTCATTCGGGAGAAGAAGAAGAACCGGAATAATAATAATAAACAGAGCAGATACAATAGGGTCCTCACACCATCGGTGCTCGGGCCCTAATTACAAGGCATTGTGTGAAAGATTAAAATAATAATATTATTTTTATTATTATTTTGGCGAAGGGGACACTGTTAGAGGTGCAAAGTAACTAATTGCAAATACTTTCGTTACAGTACTTTTTATATTTTACATTATTTCTACTTTCTTGAGTATAATTAAATTGTGGTACTCTTACTTGAGTAGAATAAAAGTAAAGAAAAGTTTGACTGGCACTTTTCTCATTTATAAAATTGGCAGTTGTGTCTGAGGAGGTGTACATGCTTTTCCTTGTGGCAAAGTCAGAGTACTGCAGCTATTTCAACATCTAAGCTGCAGTAATAATAAGTATGTGCAAGCATCAGATTCATCATATCATATCAAACATGCAGTGTAAGAAATTAATTGTGCAGTGTATTTCTTCATATCCTCGCTTTCTGTACACAGTTTATTCTATGTTGGTAGCATATAAGAATATGACAATAACACTGCTAACTGCTTTTATTTATAACATCTCCTGCTTTGCTTCTGTGAAAATGAATAGAGACATCAGATTATCATCAAATTAACTTTTCCATAACATTCTAATTTACATTAATGCTAGGTAAACAACTGTTTGTGTTTAGCTGTTATTCCATTTTCTTTAAAAAAAAAAAATAATTATCTGTACAATTATAAGTCAAGTCAAGTCACCTTTATTTGTATAGCGCTTTCAACAAAAAAAGATTGTGTCAAATCAGCTGAACAACATTAATTAGGAAAACAGTGAGTCAATAATGCAAAATGACAGTTAAAGGCAGTTCCTCATGAATTCAGTGATGTCATCATCTCAGTTCAGTTTAAATAGTATCTGTGCAATCATTTGCAATGAAGTCAGCGTTATTGCTGTAAATGAAGTGTCCCCAACTAAGTAAACCATAGGCAACAGTGGCAAAGAACCAAAACTCCATCGCTGACAGAATAGAGAAAAAACCTCGGAAGACACCAGGCTTGGTCGGGGGACCAGTTATCCTCTGACCAGACAAACCAGCAGTTCAATTCAAGGCTGCAGCAAAGTCAGATTGTGCAGAAGAATCATCAATGTTTCCGGTGGTCTTGTCCCGGTGGCCATCTGAGACAAGGTTTTTACAGGGGATCTGCATCTGGGCTCTAGTTGTCCTGGTCTCCGCTGTCTTTCAGGTCTGTAGAGTTCCTTTCTACTGCAGTGACCCTCTGATCTGGATACAGACTGAAACTGGTGGCTACGGTGACATCGGAATAAGAGAGAAACAGACTAATATTAGTGTAGATGCCATTCTTCTAATGATGTAGCAAGTACATTGTGTGTTATGGGAATTGTTCCCGGTTCTGTTTTACCTAATTAATGCAGCCTAATAATCATTTAACGGATTTGTATATTAGAAGCGTATTAGTATAAGCCAGGTTAAAGAGATGGGTCTTTAATCTAGATTTAAACTGCAAATGTTTGAGTGTGTCTTCCTCCCGACAGAGTGAGTTCCAGAGGATCGCCCTCTACTACATGCTGACTGGAACACACATGCTGTTGCAATCATGTGAATATGAGAGTTAATCCACAGGCTATTTCCACAGGTAAGACCACATGTTTTATGGAAAAATATATTTGTTTTTTTAGAATACCATACCATACAAGTAATACTTTGCATTACATAATCTAAAAGGCTACATTGCATTATTTATGCTTTATATTTCATACCTGCGTGTGTAGTTCTATACTGCTGCTTTGCAACAAATTAAAATTGTGATGAAGCAGTAGAGAAACAAGTCAAGTCAAAATTTATTTATATAGCACCATTTATACAGACAAGCTGACCAATGTGCTTTACAAAACAAAAAAAAATATCACACGACAAACAGAGCCAATAAATAAATAAATAAATAAAGATAAAAACATAAGCTACAAGTTATTAAAAGCAATTGAATAAAAGTGTGTTTTCAAGCGTGACTTGAAAACTGACAAGTCAGGTGCAGATGGAACATGATTAGGCAAGCTATTCCATAGTGTCGGACCCGCAATGGCAAAGGCACGGTAACCTCTGTGTTTTAACCTGTATCGTGGTATAGATAAAAGTTTCTGTGTACCTGACCTAAGATCTCTGGAAGGATTGTAATGCTCTAGGAGCTCAGATAAATAGAAGGGAGCTAGGTTATTTAGGCATTTATAGACAAATAAAAGGATTTTAAAATTAACCCTAAAGCGAACCGGCAACCAGTGAAGGGATGCTAAGATCGGGGTAGTATGTCCACGTTTGCGAGTGACTTTTAGAAGTCTCGCTGCTGCGTTTTGGACTATTTGAAGACGTGTTAGAGTTGTTGAATTTATTCCATAGTATAGAGAATTACAGTAGTCTAGTCGAGATGACAGGAATGCATGTATCACCCATTCAAAAGCTTGGGAACATTGAAAAGGTTTAACTTTAGTCAGCATACGTAGATGGAAAAAACAAGATCTGACAACAGAATTCACTTGCTTATCCAGTTTCAACAAACTATCTAATGCAGTGATCCTCAAATCTGGCTCGCGAGATCCAGTTTCCTGCAGAGTTTAGCTCCGACTCCAATTAAACACACCTGCCTGTGATTTTCTAATGATCCTGAAGACACTGATTAGCAAACTCATGCGTGTTTGATTAGGGTTAGAGCTAAACTTCGTAGGAAAGTGGATCTCGCAAGCCAGATTTGAGGATCACTGCTTTTAAACTACTTTTAGAAGGACCAAAGAGTATAAGTTCTGTTTTATTTTCATTTAATTTTAGGCAATTTGCAGACATCCACTTCTTTATTTCGTCTAGGCAAGCAAACAGGTGCTCAAATTAGTTTTTTTCCTGCCCGTTTAATAGGGACATAAATCTGAATGTCATCTGCATGTGAAACGACACATCATATTTTTTAAATATGGATCCAAGAGGGAGCATATATAGGGAAAAGAGTGTAGGGGCCAGGATTGAGCCCTGAGGGACCCCCCATCGAAGGTGAACAACAGAGGACATAGAGGAGCCAAAACGGACAGAGAATCTTCGTTCGCTTAAATATGAAACAAACCAATTTAACTGTTCCTTTCAGCCCCACATCATATTCGATTCTCGACAAGAGAATATCATGGTCCACCATATCAAAAGCAGAGCTAAGATCTAAAAGCATTAAAATTATAGAATCTCCAGCATCTGTTGTCAGATAGATGTCATTAAAAACCTTCAGTACTGCTGATTCGGTACTGTGGAGTGCTCGAAAGCCGGATTGAAACTACTCATATATAGCATGGGAATTTAAATAGGAATGTAGTTGATTTGATACAACTTTTTCTAGAATTTTTTTAATAAAAGGCAAATTAGAGATAGGCCTATAATTATTAAAAATGGCAGGATCAAGATCTGGGCCCGTATTCATAAAGATTCTAAGAATCCTCTCAGAAAAATCTTAATTTAGCTTAAAAACTTTTACATAGGAGTCTTAGCTTAAGAGCGATTCAGGACCGATCTGAGAGCAACTCTGAGTAAGGAAAAGACAAAAACTTTCATCTTAGTGAGGAGGCGGGGTTGACCCCGTTGCTATGTATGACACAATCTTTTGAAGACTGTGATTGGTTGGTTGTCCAAGAAGGAAAAAAAAAGTGATTTTAAGTATATTCTAATTCTCACTTTGAATGTACATGTTTAATTTTTCCTATTTGACCATTCTCTCTCTCTCTCTCTCTCTCTCACACACACACACACACACACACACACACACACACACACACACACACACAAACACACATTATATGTATCTAAATCCTTTTTTTTTATTATTTGCTTTTAATTTCCTATAAGGTATTTGATTGGCTTAGAATGATATTATTTTTCCACTCTTTACAATTACAGTGATTGCTGTCCTATTTAAGTGGTGGTTTGAATGTTGGTTTTAATGTATCAAGCATGGAATCAAAACCAAGAAGGGCGAGAAAGCCAAACTGGACAGAGGAACAATGTTTACTGTTAGCCCAGTTAGTGGATGAACACAAGGCCATTCTTAAAGGAAAATTCAAATGGGTGTCACAGCAAGGGACAAGAAGCAGACATGGGAGCGTATAGCACAAACTATTAACGGTTCAATCCCCCTGCTTGTGCGCACCTATAAGCCTGCTATATTCATAAATGCAGTTTTTTGAGCCTGCAAGGTGGGAATGTCCACCGAAATGAACTGTAACACAATAAGATGTTCTGAAAGTGCTATAATTGTTTGTGTGATCACTCTGCTTACAGAACGTTGTGACAGACCCAAATCATCACTATTACATTGTTGCATTTTCCCAGTTGCCAAATATCGTAATGTAGTGATTACTTTAATTTATATATTAAATTATAAATTATTATATAATCTATAACGTCTTATTAACTCACTGTCATCCATTATCTGCAACACATTTCTTCTGCCTCTTCACCTTTCTGCCATTTTCTCCTCTGCTAAAAAAAACTCTTAAGCCTCTTAAAAGTCCTCGTCCGTGCTCCTAACAAGTTTGACCTTAAGACCTGTTTTAAGGGTTAAGATGCTTTCTGAATTACTTTTTTTCTTTACTAGGATTTTTTCTTTAATTTTAAGTGTAAACACCCACATTTCTAAGAATTTTCTTAGAATTTTGTCACTAGGAGCTACTTTTTGCATTAAGATTCTTTATGAAAACGGGCCCTGGCTAACACTTGGTTTTAGTTCCAGTGTACTTAGACTGTAAGAGCTAAAAGGGAATTTCCATTTAGGCCAACTGAATGTTGTTAGAGCAACCTAAATAGGGTGAGCCTAACCTCTGTTTACTGTAATTTCACTCTAGCTAAGTGTACATGGAAAAAAATCCATTACCGAAAAGAAGTATACTTCAAGTTTATTTTATTAAGTATACTTAAGTAAAGTTCAAGCATATTTTTAAGTATACTTATGTAGCAAGTATACAAATATCAGTGTTCAAGTAGTATACTTGTAAGTGTACTGTTTCAATACTCCTTGGGACTAAATTGGCCAACTTTCTATCATATTAAAGTATAATTTTAAGTATATTTAACAATATATATTTAATATAAACTTTGAGTACATAACTAGTTTACCTCAATGTTTGTAGTTTGCATAGTTTGCATAGTTTTGTAGTTTTTAATTTATATGTATACTGATCGTTTAATAATTAAATACTTTGTACACTTTGAAGTATAGTCTCAGTAGTATACGGCAATTACTATACTCATAAGTTTTCTTTAAGTGAACTTTACATCATACTTTAAACGCGCAGTATGGAATTTTTGGCCACCAGGGGTCACTCGATCAAAATAATAACATAAGACGTACTTTGATGGCGTCGGGAAAGAGCGTAAGGCTCATGAGAGTTGTTGTTCTTTGGAACACGCGCTCTGTCGCTCCCTATCATTCCTCACTCATTCTAACTTAGTATTTTGACAATCACGTCTTTTCGATCGGAGAGACGGTTTCAACGGCAAAAAACATAAACAAACGTTACTGCGCATGAGTGCTTTTGTGGACCTAACTTAACTTCCGGTAGACTTCCAAATAGAATCAATAACAACAGCCAAGTCCCTCTAGAGTAGATATTTTTTGATAACAAACAAAATGTTTGCTGCCTGGATCAGGCGGACTTAATGAAAATGCAATTCATTATTTGCCAACAGTAGATGTTTTAAAGCATAGACATAAAGCGCGAGAAATAGAGGTTTCCCCAGTAACAGCTGTAAAGGAAGCAGAGCTGGTACGCTCATACGCTGCTATCAGGCATATAACATGCAAGTCTTCCTTCAGAAATACAGCGATATAAAAACACCCGTTCCTCGCTTTGATATTTAAACATATAAATGTATGGAATTATTATTATTAAACGTGCAGTACTTAACGTTACTCAATGAAGCCTTTTTGAAAAAAAATATCAGTTTTAAAATTGTGGTGAGTCTCCAAAAATAAATAAATGAATGGGAATCACATCCCACAGCACAACCACTTGAGCCCAACTTCAGTCTACTCATCACCTTGCCTTTAACTGCATTTGTAGAAGGCACCGCAGCCAGACCGGTATACAAGACCGTGCGCCCGATGAAACCGTCTATATGAATTATGAGACCCCTATCAAATCAATATTCCATCTAGCAAGTAGTAATATATGTTAAAAAAACACGGCCGCCTTTCGTTAATAATTATAATTACGTTATACTATGATATCGAACAAGTTAGAGAACTGCATTTGAAGCTACTTTATTCAGCTAGATATAGAACAAATGTAGATTTACATGAGAGCTAGTCTGTCTGCGTTTTACCCAAGACATCATATCGTTTCACAAAACATACGGATAGATACAGTTAGATGAATGGATGCATACCTGTTTATCAGAATGCAAGCAAGTTCGGCATCTCTCTGTAGTTTCAGCTTGTCACAAAGCTCTCTTTTCTTGGAAATGCAACTCCAATATTTACCGGTATCTTGTAGCTTCTCTTGTCCCAAAACCATCTCGGGTCATTTATTTCACCCATGCGTTTGCACTTCACAGAACGTGCAGGCAAAGCATAATCATGATCCATAACTAAGTTATTGATTGAGGTTTAAATACGAATATAAATATAAAATATAATAGTCTCAATCAAGGCTACTACTTTTTCATCTTCGTCTCGTCTTTGTTTCTGTTCACCTTTGTATTTGGCAGTTCCGCAGGAAGTTAGATAAACTAGAGGGGTCAAAGTTTATATGACGCCATAGACGGGCGACAAAACGGAAATAAAGAAACGTGCCGTGTCTTCTAATTAAACTATAATTTTCTCAGGATTTGAAAGTTTGTGGAAACGGTCGGGATGATGTAAGTACACAACTAAAAAATATATCTAACATAAATATAGTGATTTCTGCTATTTTTAAAGCAGAAAAATTACATATTGTGCCTTTAAGTATACTACTATGTCCCTATTCTGGTTATATTTTGTTATATAAATATCTGAACATACAAAACATCCAAGGAAAGAACAGGGTATCTGCTTGTAAACAAAAAAACATTTTCAATTTTTAATTTTTTTTTAACCAATTTAATGTGGGAAAGTTTCATATATATATATATATATATATATATATATATATATACACAGATTCTAGGAGTTTAGCTCAAATATATTTAGAATTTTTGTAAGTATAAGTCAAGTATATTTGGATGTCATTTTAAATATATATTTCTGATGAATACATAAAGCCTATTTCTGAGAAGTCCATACAAAAATAAACTAAAAGTTCACTTTCCTATTTTTTGTTTTAAAATAGGTATACTAATAGCACATCAATGTGATGTGTGACATCAAAGTACCGCAAGAGCTTTAAAGAGCTGACGACTGCTTGTGCTTTTGAATCGCTCTTGCGATACTTTGATGTCATATAATGATTGGTCTGTGCAGCACCACTTCAAAGCCAACACGACTATGGCTAATGGTTCAACGTGCCAAATGGTTCAACCAAATAGTTAAAAATGTGGATTATGAATTGAAATGTCACTTTGGATTGTTTGGGATGAACAGTTCTGATTTGTCTTTATCTTATGGTTTGCAAAATTTAACAAAACAGACAACATTGTGTCTAAAATAACACAATATAAAGTACTTAATGAACTGTTATATAAGATGAGTAACTTATCACATTTGCACTAATTTGATATTGCGCCTACAGCTTGTGCGATATTTATTAATTATGTAATGTAAATATGAGACAACATTTCAAATGGGCATTTTGCCCCATACCTTGAATTTTCTCTTGGCTCCATCATGCAGTAAGTTGTTGCTCTGCCTCATATTAGTCATCAGTCGACTGTTTGAAATGGCAGATTATCCACATAGATCTTGGGTGGTGCAAGTGCGTTAAATACGTTAATAATTTTAATGTTTTATTTTTCTCCATAATTAATTAATCTAATTAATGTGTTAAATTACCAGCTCTAATAACAATGTCTAGATAAATTATCCTATGAATGACCCCAAGAAGCATTGGATAACCTGTGATGCACAAAAACATCAGGTTTGTCAACCTATCTCTGTTTATGTACATTTGCTCTCAACATTTTTATAAAGTAAGAGATTTTTAAGATGTACTTGTTTTCTATTTCCTGAAGTACTGTAGCTATTGTTTTATCCACATTTTGTTTTGGATTATCAATGCTATTAAACAATAGATAAACGGGGCAGCAGAAATAGGTTAATCTGGTCTTTTTAATAACATGAAATGTCATGCAATCATTTTGTATACAGTAAATGTAACAAGGTTGTCAAGTGTTGATTTCTGTTTTTATTAATTTACTCTTTTCATTCACAATAGTTAATCTTCTGTGTTGTATCAATCACCTCGTTTGCTCCTTGCCTTTTCTTCTATTTGTTCTTTGTGCACCATTACTACAACCATGACCATGTTACAAACGTGAGTAAACTAACTGCACGTTTTCATTTTTGGGTGAACTATACCTGATTCGCAGGCTACTGAGAAGTATAAAGTCCTTGTGCATACTTCATAATTGATTAGACTTCATCTTGTGTGTGTGTGTGTGTTTTACCCAGCCAACTTGCGTCTTTTTACATCTTGTTTCCACATCTTGCATGAATCAATGTTATTTCAGACTGTTTGTGTAATTTACAAGCAGCTTTAAGAACTCAAATTATCATCTTCAAATGGGACATGCAGAAGCCATTATGTTTGCTTGTAGTTTCTAAGAAAGGAGAGAAAATAAAAACCTGCAGAAGCTAAAGAAGAAAAAAATTATACAAAAAATTAGCCCTGCTCTCAGACACTAGTCGTTATGTGGTTACTGCATGGCTTTTCCTATGACCACAGGATAAAGGAAGCGCCAGCCAGCTCGCTATCAACCCTGCAGACCGCCTATTCAGAGAGGGAGAGAGAGTGAAAGGTTTGTTTGGAAGAGGCCGTCAGGGAGAGAAAGACTTCCAATTAATGATATTCATATTGAGTGTGTGCCTGCATCTCTCATCTCCTTGAAAGTAACAGTTGGCAAAAAAACTGGGAAGGTCTTAAAACCAGTTACCAAAAGCACTTTTGTACAGTTATAATTAATTTAATAAAAAAGAAGGAAAACTGAATTTTAATCCAGTTTTGTTTCTGCATCAATAAATAGGATCTAAAAGGCTGCATTCACACATTACCTTCTAATGTGTCGTTTTATGATGAAATAAACAAGGTTTTATGTTCATTTCACATTAGTGAGATAAAATGCATTATTCAACAATGTACAGATATTCCTTTAGGTTTAGTCATTGCCAAACAATACTGGATCTATCTATCTATCTATCTATCTATCTATCTATCTATCTATCTATCTATCTATCTATCTATCTATCTATCTATCTATCTATCTATCTATCCTCTTATTAAAAGATAATAGTTTAGGTCTGAAATTATAAATAAAAATTACAATAATAATAATAATTATTATTCATTATAGTCACTGCGACAGTTCCAGACTCTAGTGAGCTTTCTTGCTGTCTAATAAGTAAACTACTAAGTCACCTTACTAATTTAAATGTTTACTAATAAATAGATAAATACTATTTGCCCTAAATGTAAATACTGTAGATGCTATTTATACTTAGTACAAATGATGGTATTTACTATTTGCACCTGATTCTATTGTATACATTATGAAACAGTACTCAACAATATCATAGTAGTGCATAGCCTATTTGTTAAAGTCAGAAATGAATGTTGATTATTGGGATCTTGTCTTTTTCTCTAAAACCCACCCTTAAGCCTTGTGCATACAGTACGATTATTGCGATTTATATTTTCAAGATGTTTATCAAATGCGTTCATTAGCGTCAGCATGTACCCACCTAGCATTGTCTTTGCTGATAATCAAGCACATTACAGTAAAAATAAAATAATAACAATAATAATAAATGAATAAATACATTAAATAAACATTGTTGGAAGAAGTGTCCAGAAATCTTTTTTGTTAATACTCCACTGGAAGTACAATTTACCCAGTACAAACATGGGAGTTAATATTAACACTTATTACAATAGATAATGTTATATAAAGCACCATTATTTCAAATTAATTATACTTCAAATGAGACCTCTGAGAAAAATAGAAAATAGTATTGTAGCAACACCTCCCCCTTTACCTTTTTTTCACTGCCTCTGTTTATAACAGTAACCTTGGGGGTTAGACTTATTTAAAGTCATGTAATTATCTGGATTCAGCCCGGTTTCTGTCAAACAGAGCATATCTAGGTTATGATTAATGACATATCATTTCATATCATTTACAGAAAGTGCTTTTGTAAAAATGGATCTTATATCCATTACGCCAAGCTTTATTATGTTTATCTGTATTATAAATTATTTTTATTTATTTATTTAATTGTTTGTATTTGCTAGGTTAGGAACAGACACAGTGTGTTATTGTATCTAGGTTATTGTATCTAGGTAAAAGACTAGGTGAAAGACTCTCTAAGTGTTGAGAATTAACTGACTTCTGTTACATGATGCTGCTAGCAGACAGTTGGTTTAGCCAGTCTGCTTCCTGACTAACCCCAGTTAGTCAAGTACAAACTATGTACTATATGTGTAAAGAGATAAGCAGAACCACCCCTGGAGGAATGAAGACCATCTCTTTTCAACAGCTTAGGTCTTCACCTAAAACTCATCAATTTGTCTATGAAACCTATGTTTCCCATGTTCTCTATGTTCCCTGTTCCAGTGACTCTTAATGTCACGTCAGTGATAACCGATGAATTGGGATCTCGCCAGTCAGACCAATACAGTTTGAGTGTAACTAAATGAGCCAATGAATTTTCGCATCTGGCTGCCACATAAGAGGCAGCAGGTGCACCACATTCATTCATCCTTTCGCTTCGGAGCAGAGTGAGAACAGAAAATTAATCTTTATGCAAACCCTCGGCATGTAAGAACCTAGAACACTAAGACGCTTAATAAAAAAAACTCCAGCCAGTCCAAAATGCAGCAGTTAGAGTTCTTAATAGAACCAGGGAGTATGACTATATTAGCCCAGTTCTATAAATACTGCACTGGCTCCCTATTGAACATTGTATAGATTTTAAAATCTTGCTTATTACTTATAAAGCCCTGAATGGTTTAGGACCTCAGTATTTGAACGAGCTCTTATTGCATTATAGTCCTCCACATCTGCTGTGTTCTCAAAACTCTGGGAAGTTGATAATACCTAGATTGTCTTAGCCAACATAAAGGAGCATGATAAGGTACAGTTCATGAATGCTCCCGTGTCTCAGACAGGCCTTCTAGGCAACGTCGTCAAGAGCTTCACCCAGCAGTTCTCGGCAGTACATAAGCAGACAGAGACAATCAAACAAATCTTTCACTGGAGGAAACCAGCTGCTTCCATCTTGGCTGCAGCCCCTTAGCCTGCTCGTATATGACGATGCACCGCTGCCCCTGCCTCTGCTCCAATGCAGCAGCCTTCCACCAGGCAGCGTCATGGAGCCGGTCACAGGCAGGACACCCAGCCCATCCAGACCTCCACCAAACCTGGTGGTAAGCACAAGTGCAATAGTCCCTGAGACAGGTGACCTGGAGATTGAGGAGACTGCTCATCGGGATATAGTGATTGCACCACTCCCTCCTCTGGAGGATGGTTGGGTGAAGAATTCTTTGTTTAGTTTTGTTTTCATTCCAATGATAGCTTCCCAGTCTGTCTCTGTGGCTCCTGCGGACTCAAATACGTGAAACAATTGCCTGACATCCCCCCAAGTTCAGGGGCATCTGGTTCACTTCAGTCAATGCTGTCAATGCCCCTGTCCTGCATGAGGAAATCACAGTCCTGCTGGCAAAGGACACGATAGAGCAGGTCCCTCCAGCCGGTATGAAGTTGGGGTTTTACAGCCTTTACTTCATTGTGTCCAATAAAAGTGGTGGGTTACGACCGATCTTGGACCTGTAAGTTTTGAACCATGTACTTCACAAGCTGCCGTTCAAGATGTTGACTCAGAAATGCATTTTTGAGTGAATCCATCCCCAAGATTTGTTTGCAGCGGTCGACCTGAAGGATGCATACTTTCATCTTTTGCTCATCCTGTGACACAGGCTATTCCTGTGGTTCGCATTTGAGGGTCGGGCATATCAGTACAAGGTCCTGCCCTTCGGGCTGTCCTTGTCACCTCACATCTTCACCAAAGTCTTGTAGGCAGCCGTTGTTCCTTTTGAGAGAACAGAGGGTGCACATTGTCGATGACTGACTCATATTCACACAGTCTCGCAATCAGTTGTGCTAACACAGAGACCTGGTGCCCAATGCAGAGGATCTCTTTTTCTCGGCATGGAGGACACTAGGCAGATAATACATTATTTAATTCTGAAAGTCCAGGTAATTATTGACATAGTTTAGTCATTTATATATATATTATATATATATTATATATATATTATGTATAATGCAAGCAAATTAAGTATTGATCACTGCCACTAAATAAATTAAATTGCTAGTCACCCAGTCTCACAGAGCAAGTCTGCTTGCTTCACTTTTCACTTTATTCTGACCAAAAACCACCCACTTAGGAAGGGATGTAGATTTAAGCCATATGTGGATTTAAATGTATTTTATTATTATTATTATTATTATTATTATTATTATTATTATTATTATTTATTTATTTATTTATTCATTCATTTTTGTTAGGATGGGCATACTCGAAAGTGAAAACAACCATGAATTAAAAAAAAAAATAATAATATATATATATATATATATATATATATATATAGCTTTGACTTGTCATTATAGTTTATCAGTTTATCTTCTATCCCCTGTAGGAAAATCCATAGGGGAGTCGTGGCCTGTTGGTTAGAGAGTTTGAGTCCTAACCCTAGTGTTGTGGGTTTGAGTCTTGGGCTGGCAATACCACGACTTGTGTGCCCTTGAGCAAGACACCGAACCCCCAACTGCTCCCTGGGCGCCGCAGCATAAATGGCTGCCCACTGCCGTATGTGTGTGTGTTCACTGCTGTGTGTGTGCACTTTGGATGTGTTAAATGCAGAGCACAAATTCTGAGTATTGGTCACCATACTTGGCTGAATGTCATGTCACTTTCACTCTTTTCTGGAGCATATACTGTACTTGTCTACTTACATTGTACCAGAGTTCAGTCTGATGATATGTTTTTGGCCTTGAATCCTAAAGTTAAAAACTGGGTTTCCTTTCAAAAATTATGATAAGAAATCATATGAAATCATGAATGGAAATAAGCTCTCAAAATTCACATAACAATTTAATGTATTAGGCAGAAATGGATTGTATAGAGTTTTGCATTAATTTACATAAGAATTAAAGTGATAAACCATTTATTCACATAAATGATGACATTGTTACCATTTGGCTGCCAATTTGGTCATTGGTCGATATAACGGCAAGTAAAAGGCTACACAATCTTAGGCCAGATTTTAATTTGGCAACACTTCTTTGGTGATAGCCAACAAAAGGCAGAAATCTGAGGCAATTTTAGTGCTTGTTCATGTGAGTGATGATCACAACGTGTGAATTTTCAAAGACACTATCTGAGAAAACTGCACAATTTTCACCAATAATCAAGAAAAATTTAGTAGGCTAGATATCTGCAAATCACAACAAATGACTGGCCCAACAGAAAGGACCACATTACAATATTATTAAAAAATAAAATTATAATAATAATAATTGCAGTGTCTTCTGGCATCATTTAACATTAAAGTATGATTGTCTCATTACAACAAAAACAAAATCTCGCTGAAGAAAAGAGTTCATTCAATTTATTAATTTTGACAACACATGCTCCCTCAAGACAATGTACATGATGCATAGGAAATGCACATAATAGTTGTAAAACATGTTGGATGGAAACTCACACTCAAAGACACTCTTCAAAGACACAGCAGATAAATAAAAAGTGCATACATAAATGATTATTGATTATTTAATAATGAAGAAAATTAATGTGTTAACTAATGCCTGCCATGTTTAAGCATGTAATCACCAAAAATGCGAAAACAAATTATTGACAAAGGTGTTCAAATGAAGAACTGATAATTTAAAGCACTGATTTCTGCTCCCTTAAAGTAGTAGGTAAATAGAATGATAAATATTATCATATTAGAACACTTAAATTAAATGAGGAGGTGTGTTGTGAAATAAATCTGTAAAAACTACACACAGGAGTAAAATGCGGTCATTATGTTCTTTTAAAATTCTGAGTAGCATGTCTGAAAACACAGTAGTTAGTCCTAGCACTGAAAGCCCTTGTCAGCACTTTCACACTCTTACTATTTAATATTGATGATTCTCACAGGATCAAATAAGTTAAGTCCAGATATGTTAATCTTTTTTTTTTTCTTTTTATTTACTCAGGGGTGTCAACATGTTCTTCAGCACACATGCAAATCATCTTCCATTTTACCATATCAGTCCTGGGTAATTGGAATTCAAGGTTGAAATGTGTCAAAGAATCTGCACGGCACCTAAATAAAATCAAACGCATATTAATGGATAAATATTTAATGTCCAGTAGTTGTAAGGGGTTTAGAAATATAAGAGCAAACATGTAATATACACAATTTGTATATGGTTCAGTGTTTGTTTTAATAACAGAGATAAATAAAAGAAAAATAATTATTCATGGAGGCCACCACATTAGGAAAAGTGCACAAAAACATGTAGAAAGGGATCATCTCAGGAGGAAAAGCTTGTCTTGCGTTGTTAATATAAAATGGTTGTTTATACATTGATGGGACGTACAACCACTGTGAGAACATACTGATGTTTCTTTCACCTATGAATGACCATTACTGGTTGATCCTTCACAATCATTAAACACATTCTGCCATTTAGTCAATACAGGGTTTGTCAAAATCATCCCTTTATTGTAGAAGTCACATTTAAAGCATTCTCTGAAGACCTGAAATAAATTCAGGTTTTAGTGAAACAAGGTTTAATTGTACTTGTTCATGTGTAGTTTTCAGTATTCAGGGACATCATGCATGTTGTGTAATGTTGTTGTTTGCATAGGGACCAGCTTTTTTATACCACTGTTTCATAGAAACCCCAAATAAAAAGTAATCATTTTGGCAGTGTCCCTTTATCAACTTTTAAACAATTAACTGAAGGGAGAACATACATTTTTATTGTATTTACAGTTGCAAAATATAAGCCCATTAGTCCTGGATTGATTTTGTCTGCCACATATTCTATTTCGTTTATTAAAATAAATGAAACAATTAGCACTTAAAAACAAAAGGCTATCTCTGTGATTCACAGTGCACCATATGTTTAAGTCTCTAGGCCACAAAATCATTCTCCAGTTATTGTCCAACCTGTTAGATATATGCAAGCCATAATTCAAAGTCTTGCCAAAATACATAGAGACAGACGGGGTAAAACAAATATGATCATTGGTTGTGTTTTTAGAACATGGAATAAATTGATGATAAAGTTGAATTTTTATTTTGACAGATAAGCTAAAGTATTCCTAATATTTTGGACCCTATATTTAAAATAGCCTCCCAGTTACTTTGAAAGAACCGTATGTTTATGATGTTTGAGTTGGAGGAAATGTGACACTAGTAAAGCATAAACATTATACTTCAGCTTTAAAATCTAAAAATCTTTTATTGTGTTGGCAAATTGATATTTCTCTTTCAATTTGGTTGGGTTCCCCCAACTACCCACACACAAAAACATGTCTTTTAAAACAGATAAATAAATATTTGTAAAGTTAGTTAAATGTAAATAGAATGTTCTGTTTAGACAGTAATACATTTAAAATAATTTAGATAAGAAGAACAGAAACTTGTCTTTTAAAACAGATAAATACATATTTGTAAAGTTAGTTAAATGTAAATAGACTGTTCTGTTTAGATAGTAATACATTTAAAAATAATTTAAATAAGAAGTACCCTACAGAGGATAAGCGGCTATGGAAGATGAATACATGGATGGATGGGTTATGAAAATGTACTGTTTGATTGGTATAGTTTATTTCTCTAAAATATTATGCACTCAAAATGTAAGGTTATTCTTTTATTTTGACAATCCACTTAAGACATATCGCACTACTAATATAAGTAAATTTGAAAATGTCTTGGTTACGTACGTAACCCTCATTCCCTGATGGAGGGAACGGAGATGTTATGTTGAACGACATATGGGGTCTCACTTGGGAGGCCAATCATCTCTGAGTTTAAGAGAAAACACCAATTAAAATTGGCTAGTGGATTTAACATACCTGAGCCACTCCCCGTGTCATTGGCTATAAATAGGGCGACAAGTGCATCCACTCATTAGGTTTTACGCTGAGGAGCCGAGAACGTGTCCCGGCAACAGCGACCGGTTCAAGGTTGTGGCATGGAGACATAACGTCTCCGTTCCCTGCATCAGGGAACGAGGGTTACATACGTAACCGAGATGTTCCCTATCTGTCGGTCACTACGAGTTATGTCGAACAACATATGGGGTCCTATGGAAAACGCCACAACCTGAACACCATCACAACCCTGTGGCGCTGCAATTGACGACAAGCCCAGGCATGCCACAAAAGCTACGCTTAAGGTCGTAACCTTCCCAAAGCCCCAGCGCAAATTCACTGACCTTGGTACCGAAGGGGCCAAAGGGAGAGTACATCGCTGCTGGAGAAGGCCACGCTGCATGTTCCGCCCACACAAAGTTAGCGGAAGGAATTTTAACCTTTGTAGAAAGATTGCTTCAAATCTTCCCTATTTGTTCTTACAGCTTGGCAAGACGATGGGGAAGCGAGCCTTTAGGAAAAGGTCGCTAAGGAGACCACATCCTACCCGTTGGGAGGTGACATGTGGAGATACTGATATGGAATGGCCCAGGGGGCAGTACTACATAAGGAATGTGTCTCTGAGGCAGGTCTGAAGAGATTGACAGAGCGGGTCTGTCAAGGGAAGACACGGGTTTGCCAAGACGGAAACCTTACCGTGGAAGAATACACATATGGGATTACCCATAGGGAATCAAGCCATATGTACACCTAGCCCAGTACAGCGGCTGACCAGAACTCCGGGCATGCTAACAGACTGCTCCGCCAAGTCTGACTGCCGAGGGTGCTGGAGGATGCTTGACCAGGGTACGCCAACCGGGGAATTCTACTGGGAGAAGAAAGGTGCTCACATCCTCGTGTTTAGGGAGAATGGCGCAGCAAGCTCGACACCGAGCCAGCCCTTCCCACCAATTACCTGTTACCCAACACACGGGAAGAAACTGGCTCTACACGGAGGTTGTAAAACCTCGCAAAGGTGTCGGCTGTCGCCCAGCCCGCAGCTCGACAGATGTCTGCCAGAGAGGTGCCGTGCGCCAGCGCATAGGAGGAGGCCACACTCCGTGTGGAGTGGGCCCTCACCCCCAGGGGGCACGGCTAGCCTTGGGAATGGTATGCCAAGGCGATGGCATCCACTATCCAGTGGGCCAACATCTTTTTGGAGACAGCCTTCCCCTTCTGCTGACCTCCAAAGCAGACCAGGAGCTGCTCAGAGCTTCTGAAGCTCTGGGTGCGGTCCACTTATATGTGAAGCGCTCTTACGGTACACAGCAACGGCAAGGCTGGATCTGCCTCCTCCAGGGGCAGCGCTTGCAGGTTCACCACCTGGTCTTGGAAGGGAGTGGTGGGAACCTTGGTATCCCAACCGGGGTCTCAGGACAATGTGAGAGTAGGCCGGCCCGAACACAAGACACTCTTCACTTACCGAAAATGCTGAGACAGGAACTTAAGCTCGACTGAATCCAGCGGCTCAAAGGGACCCCTCTGAAGTCCCGCAAGGACAATAGAGAGGTCCCAGGAGGGAATCAGTGGTGTCCTAGGAGGATTGTAACCTTCTGACATCCGTCAGGAACCTAACGATCAGGTCATGCCTCCCCAGGGACCCGCCGTCCACTGCATCGTGATGGGCTGCAGTGGCAGCCACATACACTTTCAGGGTGGAGGGTGACAGCCCACGCTCCAACCTTTCTTGCAGGAAAGAAAGCATGACTCGGTGAGAAGAACATCAATTCGTGAACAGACTCCACTTCAGAGCATAGGCCTTCCTCGTAGAGGGGGTTCTAGCCTGAGTGATAGTGTCTACCACCGCTGGGGGCAGATCACTTAGGTCAGCGGCGGAACAGAAAGAAACAAAAACTGAGGATTCTCCACCCGACCCTCCTCCGGGGGAAGGAGTGGCGCTGTCTCCGCCAGCTCCTGAAGAGCAGTCTCCCACATCTCCAAGTTGCCAGTGTCAGGGCCGCTTAGTCATCTTTTTAGAGGACTTCGCAGCCGGGAGTTACACAGGGGTGCCTCTCTCCTGCGGGGGGCTCGATGCGCCGGCCTCGAAGAACTCTCAGCATGGGGCGGGGCGGGTGTGGAGGACGCAGGGGGGCGCCCACAGCGAAGAGCAGGCTGAGGCGCTGCCTGCGACGGAATGGTGGCAACCGGAGGATCACGTCGGGGCAATATGTGCTGGATGGCCTCAGTCTGCTTTTGCACCGCCGAGAACTGCTGGGCAAAGTCCAGTTATAGTGGCCTGCAGCACTATAAGCCTTGGCAGCCAGAGGGTTCTGCTGAACTCCCCTTGAAGAGTGAGAGACGCGATCGCAGCGCTGCCATGTTCATACGCCCACTATAGACGCATGTATCATCCACGAGCTCAGCCTCAGCGTGTTGGACGCCCAGACACGCCAAAGACAGGAAACGACCGCATCCAGAAGGACACGGACAAAACAGCATCTTGAAAAAGACGCAAATTGTCGGTGATTTGCTCTTTTAGAAACTGCTCTTTTAGCCGAAGCGCCCAGGGGAATCGCTCACAGGGACACCGCTGTAATGCGCCATCACACCGACCAGGAACAGCTCTCGAACACACAGATGAAGGCTTTGTAGAGACAGGATACATCAACTACTCAGCTCCGAAGCAAAAATCTAAGGAGTGGATGCAGCTGTCGCCCTATTTATACCCGTTGACACAGGGAGTGGCTCATGTACATGTATGTTAAATCCACTAGCCAATTTTAATTGGCGTTTTCTCTTAAAGGTGCTGTAGGGAACTTTTGTAAAAAAATATTTTTTACATATTTATTAAACCTGTCATTATGTCCTGACAGTAGAATATGAGACTGATCATTGGTGGAAAAAATCAAGCTCCTCTGGCTCCTCCCAGTGGTCCTATTGCCATTTGCAGAAAGTCATGCGCTCCCGGGAAAAAACAACCAATCAGAGCTGCGGTCCGTAACTTTGTTTGTGTTCAAAATGTAGAAAAAATAACACATTAAGCGAGTACACCATGAATTCATTTTTCAAACCGTGTTTTTAGCTTGTCCCGAATCACTAGGGTACACCTATAATAAGTGTTTATATTCGGACTAGTTTAGATTGCTTCCGGGATACCGCGGCGGAGTAACCCAGTACCTTTGTGATTCTTCATAGACATAAACAGAGAGAAGTAGCTCGGGCTACAATGTTCTTCCGCAAGACGCAAGCAGTTCTGTTTATTAACCGCTAGAGCGTCAAAAGTTCCCTACTGCAGCTTTAAACTCAGAGATGATTGGCCTCCCAAGTGAAACCCAACATGTCGTTCGACATAACTCGTAGTGACTGACAGATAGGGAACTACATTTCAGCTAACTCATTCATTTGCAACTTCATCTCAGTTAACTTTCATTGGAGAATTAATAAATTGCCAGGTTAATGTTAGTAAATTAATTTGGCCATTAAAACCATCAAAAGTGTAAGCAGATATTAAGCACAGTCTACTAATACTCCAGTGGTTGGCAGTTGACTTACATATTTGTAAAGTTAGAAGAATGTCTAAAGTGCACTATCAAAATAAATTGTTGATGGAAAACAAGTCTTAAGCCTTCTCTAGAGTTATTCATGAGTTATTGAATTGAGTCTGCCAACAAATTAGGTAATTGATCAGTTCAAAAAGCCGATACGACATTTGAAATTTAGTACAGCCTATACTGCATAAATGTGATAATTTATCAAAGCATTCTTGGTATTCACTTGGAATCCCACAGGTGACCTTGTCAGAAAAGTATGAATTATTTGAGTGTAAAAATATATTAATAATATTAAATAAATATCTTGAAAATTAGTCAGAGATAATCAGGCTAAAGATCTTCAGAAATGAGCATGTGTTTCTTTGGAGATGGTTCTTTATGTTCTCATGGGTTCTTGGCCAAAAAAAAAAAAAAAAAAAGGAAAAATGAAAAAAGAAACCTTTGCACTGAATGTCTATTTGTGGTGGTGAAAACACTGTGTGACAACACTGACATGCATGAAGTAGATGTTTCCTTGGAAAACCTCACACTACACATCATCCCCATTTTCAGGAAAGAAACTGGATCCTTTTATTTGGGCAGACCAAGAATGGCACAAAAAATGTTATAAAATGCTCATCTATTTAAAAAAAGGTAATTTCCTGACTGCTGCGACTCATTGGTGAGTCTAACTGGGAATATCCCTTTCCAAGCTATGATGCAGTATGTTTCACTGGAGGGGACTTCTTGCTGACCACACAGTGACAGGACTAAACCTCCATCCATCTGGAACGTAGTGGCCATGCGGATCTAGGAAGTGCTGAAGATATAACGTCATAGTATAACGTCATCTGATGCTTCCCAGACAACATGTCGGTTCCTGGATTTGGGTCTTAACTCTCAATCGCCTCTCAATCGTTTTAACTGGACCATCATGAAAATGGCATGCCATCTGAGGCAGATCCAGCCATTTATGGGATCTCGTTCTGCAGATAAAGGTCTCTGGCCACATTTGCCACAACTTTCATGCAGTTCAAGTTATACATTGTCTTTACTACCCTGTCATGTTCATTCATTCAGGCATGCAGCAGTCTGGTTTATTTCACTCCTTCCTTCTGGTTTAGGTCCACTGTGTGATTTATATTAGAATATTTAAATATGTTTAAAAATTGTATAATGCTGTGGAATTGTAGAATATATTTATAGAATTAAAATTATTTCATGTAGAACATAATTATTTCCAAGCACTTTATATTATCTTAATGCGATAGCAATTCATATAAGTATTTTAGCCCTACATATACTTTTAAGGCTTTCATATGAGACTGCATATAGTTAATTTATTTTAAGACTTCATTATGAGGACCAAACTCACCCAAACTCCCAGTAATTTGCAGAGCAATTTTCAAACCACTTGTCCTTTGTTTTTGTCACTACACATGGCATATTGCAGGGTACATTAACAGTTAGAACTTGAAATTATATAAATTCCAATGTACATTTCACACCAGAAATAAAGAAAACAAACCCAAGAGGAAATAGATTCAGAGTACTTAGACTGAGCTAAGTGCTCTAGTGCTCCATAATTTCTGTTATCTACATCTTTATCTATCCATCCGGCTTAACACATCACAGGTTGACCATGGGACAACACGATAAGGCATGAAAGCGCAAACAGTAGCAAATGTTTGGATTATAACAGAAAGCTGACAGTTATTGCCAACTGTTGCTAATAATCCATTGTGTTGTGCCACATTTCCCTGAAATAAAACCCCAGTGCTTATGTTGCTTCCTCACAAATAATAGTCCACATGTGTGAGTGTGCTGAGTGGGAACGTTGCCCATTTAGAGCTCTGTCAGGCATGCTATAAATTTACCCGCTTGTTTTTTAACTGAATTGGCCAGATGTGCACACGAAGTTGGATAAACAGCTCATTATAATATTTATATTCCATACGCTGTATGAGAAGGTATATTGCTTCTGAGTCCACAGAATTATGAGGTGTCACCTCACCTGCCCTTCATTGCTTTCCCACAATGCACTCTGAACATATGCATTAATATTTTAGCAGGACTCATCCGTTCGAGGAAGATTTCTTTGCATGGGTCACTATTATATTATCCACAGTGGTGATGGAAGGTCTACGAAAGCACACATTGTGGAAATTCTGGCTTAAATGCTCTCTTTACTTTGGTTTGATGAGAAGGCCCCCCCTGTGTGTTTCATATGCACACTGCTGCTAATGGCATAACTGTAACATATTAGACATACCACTTTGTCCTTCCATGAAAGCTTCAGCTGTGATCTTCATCTTATTTTACAAATAAAAGTTAATGATTGGATTAACTTGTTTTCCCAGGAGTGTTAAGGTGTATTTTAGTTGGTCGGGAACACAAAGGGACAAAGTTATCTATGGTAGGTTACACTAGTGCATGTGTGTACCGTATGTGCATGAATAATGTAGGCCTAAAGAATCCAGTTAGATATGCTGCTGCTACTATAATAGTACCTGCCTGATATGAGAACTTTACTGTACGAGAATTAGATAATTTATTTAGTATTGCTGCTATTATTATTATATGTGCAGTCATGGCCAAAGGTTTTGGCAGTGACGTACATTTTTGTGTTTTGCAAAGTTTGTTTTTGCATAAGTATATGTAGGTAATTTTTCCACATGTTTCTATGGGATATTAAAAAACAATGATAAGCATATCATAAGTTGTAATGGCTTTCATTGGCAAAAAAATATAATGAGTCAATATTTACAGTTCTTAGAGTAACCTCTATAGTTCGCTCTGGCAGGCTGGATATTAGTTTCTGTGCAAAATCCTGACTTATGGCTCCATGCCAATGCCTTATTAGTTCTCAGAGTTGATCACAATTTGTGAGCTACTGATTGTCCACTCTGCTTTTTAGGACTGAACACAGGTTCTTTATGGGATTGAGATCTGGGAAGTTGCTTGGCCACGGATCCAAAATTTCAATGCAATGATATTCGAGCCACTTCTTTATCACTTTATGACATAGTGCTCCATAATGCTGTAAAATGCACGGATCATCACCAAATTGATCATGGACCATTGAAAGAAGTCACTCTTGCAGGACATTTTGATATAATTTTTTTATTCATGGCAGTGATTTTGGGCAGAATTATGCTCTCACACCAACCTGCTTCCTGCAACCTTTGTTGACGAAAAAAAAAACGAGACTAAAATGTTTTTTATAAAATAAAAACTAAGATAAAATCTCTCTTCATTTTCGTCTATAATTGTGTCTACTTTTTCATCTGCTGTTTATGCCTTTAAAATATTCCGAACGAGTTTGCTGCTTCACGCTGTTGCTCAAGTTACAGGTCTCATACTCCTGTTGCTATCAGCCTGTTGCTGCAACACGAAACTGCTGAACACACAACACCAAAAGCGAACATGAGTGATGAGTGACGACGACATGCTAGGTCGAAGGAAGAGGCTCGATATTTGTGTGTTATAGTTAGCAGCGGTCTGTTATTAAGAAATAAAATAGTGTGTGCGTAGAAAGAATTCTTCCACATGCCTCTAAAAAAAATAATAAAATAAAAAAAAATCCTGAGCGCAAGTCCACCGTCTAGGCAGGCTTTTTGTGTTAAATTATATTTTCCTGTCAAAAAAAATTTGATCAGGTTAATCATTTGTGAATGTGTCTCCTAATTCAGAAATGGAAAACCAGACCTGTTTAATATATATACACATACACACACAATCTCTCTTCTCTTGTTTCTGTCTATTGGACTGTCGTTCTGACCTCTTTCTCCCTGTATACCCCCTACAGATGAGTATACAATACTCAATCCCTTTTAGTAGATCTTAATTTAGTGAGGTGCCAGTGGGACTCAGAGAAATGCCTGTCACTAAAGGAACTGTTCCATGGTGACAGAGACCCTCACCAGATCATAATCCACTAATCCACAGTCAAGGCACCGCATGCTGCCTGCCTTAGGACTTTAATTAATGTACAGAGGGGTTTTGTGGATGGAGGTGAGGCTGCCTGAAGGGTTGAGGGAAAGGCCCTTGCATCAGTCAATGTCAGAGTAATTCAGCTAGAGAGAAGGACCTGTAATCTCCACATGGTTTAATTCAAAATAACTATCCTTTTCACAGTGGTTTCACAGTAGATTACCATGAAATTGTGGTGTTTTAAGGAATGAGATTAGTATGTGAATTCTGACAGAGTGATTTTACCTTGACTCGCTACAATATATTTAGCTGTCAATGTTAATGTGTCAATGCATGCAATTAATTTAGACATTCTTAAAGAAATTCTTAAAAGGGTCACGTGAAGCGATTAAAATTTGTCCTTTATCTTTGGAGTGTTTCAAGCTCTTGGTGCATGAAGAAGATCTGTAAAGTTGCAAAGACTAAAGTCCTAAATCCAAAGAAACATTCCTTATAAAAGTTAAGACTCATCCACACCCCCATACAATTACTTGTTCTAACACATCCCCGACATCTCTACGTCACTATGTGGGATTATTTGCATTATGCTGCTTAAAAGTTTATTCAAATAAATATGGCGTAACTTTTGTTCTTTCTGTTGCAGCTGCTGCTATGTCTTGGAGTCACTATGTGTACTTTGTTTGGCCTTCCGAAAGAGGACACAACTAGAACA
Source organism: Carassius auratus (assembly GCF_003368295.1). Classification (NCBI taxonomy): domain Eukaryota; kingdom Metazoa; phylum Chordata; class Actinopteri; order Cypriniformes; family Cyprinidae; genus Carassius; species Carassius auratus. Next base: position 16,835,610 of record NC_039285.1, read on the forward strand.
GTCCAAGCCAAATATTCAGATGTGTGCAGAGCATTTTATGGAGGATGAGGACTGTTGTATGGACCTGCCTGCAATGCGTCTGTGTCTACGGCTGTTTCTATAAAGTTGGGCAGTTCAAACGTTCAAAACGACACTCTGTCGCTTCTGACTCAAATTTTGTAAGTATGTTATTTATATTTAAATAATTTGCCAACTATGATTCAAATGTGAGTTTTGAGCAGTGTAGAGTAGGCTTGTTTTATTTTTTCACAGATCACAAATGCAGGCATGTTTATATGTTTACGCAACGAGTTACACAACGCAATGCTTAAAAACACAGTATAATTAATTTTAATCAGTTATTATGTCCCAACTAAATGAACAAATGCTTTGTTTGTAATGGGTTTTATTGGTCTTGTTTCAACTAGTTATATGAATCACGAATTAATATTTCTATTTAAACGGATCTTCTAAGTGAACCAAAGAACCACTGGAAACTGGAGGAACCAGTTTACCAAATCGAACCGAATCATTTGAAACGATTAGTGTCTAGAGTATGCACTTATCCACAAACTAATGAAGTTATTTGGTTTATAAATGTGCTTTACACTCCCTCTCTGATGCAAAATAAGCCAATATCCATAGCTATTTGGTTACTCCTAACAGTACATTGACTGAACTTCTAAAGACAACTGATGATGGAATGTGCACGAGCAGAGCAGCTGGACTCACGTGCTGCTGGCCTGGGAGACGGTGAGATGTTAAGGGGCTTAAAATTTCTGTCACAACCCTTGAGACACTGGATAGCTGGCCAATCAGAACACATCTCACTTTTTAAGAACGGTGATCTGTGAAAAAAAGGCCGTGCTTCAGAAGGCAGGGCATAGAGAAGAAACAATAATGTGCATTATAGGGAAAATAATGTTTTTTAACCTTAACCCCCATAAACACATTGCATTACAGCAAATACAAAAATAATGTTCTTTTTAGCAGCATAATATGACCCCTTTAACAAGTTAAAATAATTTAATGCAGAATTACTGAAACACAATTTCTCTGCTAAACTTTTACCAGATTTTGCTTCTCTGTTTTCAATCAGATAATTTGGTAACACTTTCTATGAAACCTGAATTTACAATACATTATAAGGGTATTTGTAAGGCATTATAATGAATGCATAATGCATTAAAAAAATTATAATTGTAATGATGAGACAGAGAGGCTCGGATCCATGTGCAGAACTTTTAATGAGAATGGTCAGACAGGCAATGATCAGCAACGGCGTCAGGTATATAGGGATAACGAGAATCGAAAACAGGAACAAGCAGATGTCGGAGGTAGGCAGCAGAGAATCAGAGTCAGTATAAACAATCCAAAGGTCAGGTACAGAGAAATCAAACACAAGGAAACCGCTCGGAAATGACAAACACAGCAAATCAAAACTTTGCAGAGAGTGAGAGTGAGTGTGCTGCTTATATGTGTGTGTAAATGAGGTGCAGGTGTGGCAAGGAGATTGACTGAGGAATGATGTGCAGGTGTGGCAGGGTGATTGTGATGCAGAGACTCATGGGAAATGTAGTTAGGGTGTGGTGCAACAGATAAGAGGTGCTAGAGTCCGAGTGACATCTGGTGGTTAATGTGGAATTGTCCTGATTGGAGTGCCCTCTACAAAAGTTCATGGGCACTCCATGTAATGATCGTGACAATAATATGTTATATTATCTCATGAATATTTTAATATATTATAATCTTTACTTATTTGTGGTTATAGCTTTTAAGAGTATCATGATTTATAACAGATCAACATGTTGCATCTACTTTTTCAATGGATTATATTTCTCATAGTTATAATTTATTATAAGTCTCTTATTTTGCCATTTTTCTGATGCTACTATACTTAAAGTTGTCAAAGACCACTTATACGTAATAATAATAACAACATTTTTTATTTTCTTCTCTCAAACAGCCACAAGATCATATTACATATCAGATGAATGTGTAATATGACAGATTTGCTTTGAACTATTTTTTATTGTAATATCAGTGTCAGGATTGAAGACAGGAAGCAAAATGCAAGTACCGGTTTAATTACAGGAATGACAATGAGAAAGGCTTCAGCTGACGGCGGGTGGCGCAGGGACCTCGATGACAGCACAGGACGGGTGATGGTGAGTTGAGTGCGCTGGTGAAGGATGATGAAAGGTCCAGGTGATGACGACATAATCCACGGAACCAGAACAAACCCACGATTAGAAAGTTGATTCTAATCAATCAATCTATTTATTTATTTATTTATTTATTTATCAGTTTTTATTTATTTGTTTATTATGACTGTGTGCTTTGGTGTGCACAAATGTATTGATTAAATGGATGTCTTATATTATTTTATTATTTGGTGTTATTATTTTGGATTCTCCTTTTGGATGTCATTTTTTAATTTTATATATGTGTGTGTGTGTAAAATATATTTTAAAAAAATTATATAACTTTATCCTGATATAAGCTTGCAGAAAATATCATTTTGTGAGAATTACCCTTCAATATTTTGGTTTACTTTGGGGGATATACAGTAGCAAATGATGACAAAATGAACATGTTAAACGAGATAAATGGTATATGCTTTATTTAATGATAAGTGGCGATTAATCACAAAAAAGAGTGTGATTAATCTGATTACATTTTTTAAAAATCTATTGACAGCCCTTAACATTACACAAAATGCTATACTCTTTTCTGCTATGTTGGTCTTTTTTATGTTGGTCATGCTTAAAATCCCTATTATTCATTATCTCCCATTGATCCTTAGGGTCACATTGCAAGATTAAGTCCATGAGACTATACCCTCTATCTAAACAGTTACTAACAAGGAGTGAAAGGTTAAATTGCTTGATTTAGCAAAGAAAATAATATATATATATATATATATATATATATATATATATATATATATATATATATATATATATATATATATATATATATATATATATATATATATAGTGCACAAGGGTTACTTGAACCAATTGTGTATTTATCTATATATGGCTGTTAGCAAATATGTTCCAGTCACTTATTTGTTGTATTATTTTATCTATTTAGTTTTGTAAATGTTTATGTTGCATAGTTTTACTTTGCAAACTGTATATCTTTATTTTGCTCAGGTCTTTAATTACAACCTTTTTTTATGTGATTCTGTTAACTTCTATGTCTCTGTATTTTTGTATATGTGATACAAACACCCCATGGAGCACACACACACACACACACAAACATAAAATAACTCATTGTACCCGTACAATGACAATAAAGAGCTTTAAATTTAAATTGAAACACACGTCTGTTATCTCCTACATCACATGATACTCATTGGTGCTGCTTATATGGCTGTGTAGTCACATAAAAGCTAAGTACATCTTGAAAGTTCTGGATATTATGTCAAAGATTAAGAGCATGTTATATCACAGTAAACTCTGATTTAAACTAAAGAGTTACATAGCTCATTAAAGGTTTCTTTTTTTAATTTATTTTTAACAGTGCTACTGTAGGTTTTAAGATCTTAAAAACAATGATTTAAGAAAAGTACTCTATATCTGATAAATGTAATATTATCACAGCTAGGTACCCTTATAGAAAGAAAGAAAGAAAGAAAGAAAGAAAGAAAGAAAGAAAGAAAGAAAGAAAGACTTTCTCGTTAAAACTACATTCCTGGCATAAACAAGGCCACTAAGTGTTCTACACAGTGATATACACATTAGCTTGGAATACGCAAGTTGCACAGCTGTAACATTATATCAAGAATTCAACATCTGGAACCATAACTTTATAAAAATGATAATACCAGGAACTGCATTTATCGTGCAGCATGTCATTTCAGATGAATCACTGTGGGAGGTTCAAGTTTCTTCAGCAGAAATTTGTGTTTAATTGGACATAATGACTTTGACAAATAAGCACTTGAAACAAAAATACTATAAAGTACAGACACTTTTCCCAGATTTCTGAGATGTTCAAACAAACAATCTGACAGAATCAAAAGTCAGACAGACTGCAGAGGATTCTCTCCTTAAATCTCAATGTCATGTTCACTGCTCAGGAATAGAAATGGATCTAGAATTAAAAGATCTGTTAATTTTTGGTATGATCAGCGCAACCACTATTATACCTGAAATTATTTTGCAGACCTAAAAGGACTTCCATTAACACACTCATTAACATGTGGTAAAATGTATTGAAAGTCCAGAATATTCCCACAACGCTCAAATGGGTTTAAATTGTTAATCTCTGCTGTCATTGACAGTGATAGCCCAAATCTCCCTCCAGCTCTGAAGAGGTGTTGGACCTGTACACATATGTGTGTGATGGCCTGCCAGAGGACAGGGAAACATGAGAACTCCCGCTTTGAGCCTCATTTTATCCTGTTACTCTACATACTGTATAGTCAATTTAGTATGGGGAAGGAGTCTTGGAAATTTAAATTTCATGAGCCAGACCCTAAAATTAGACAGACTACAATTATTATTATTATTATTTTTATATATATATATATATATATATTTTTTTTTTTACAAATTCTGCATATCTTCCACCCAGCAACACGCTACTTCTTTACTTTCATATATATCTTGAACATAGAGTGCAGAACTGTTATATGCTATCCCTACCATATGGCACACTCCCACAGTCCCACAGTACCCAGACCCTATGCTGGAGCCACCTCAATGCACAATGAGACAATTATTTAATGCTGAAATGTTCCAATAAAACATTTTTTTTTCCTTTTCTTCTTTTTTTTAATGTAATATTTATTTTTTAATGCTGCATAGAGGTGGCCTAAATGTATTTACAAACTAATAACAATTGCAGACAAACATATTTATTTTCTTTAAATTCTCCAGACATAAGCCATAGAGTCACTGTAAAATTTGATGCTTGCCTGTGCAAAACTGCCATGGTGGTTGTTATAGCGTAATTATAATAGAAATTAACTCAGTCACACCAATTTAACAGGCTCTTCAAATATGCTTCATTCTTTGTTAATGTTTTTCAAAGATTCGTTTTCGCTAATCGTTGATTCTGAATGCATTCTCACATACTTCAAAAATTTTAGTTTTTAGTGTTTTGACACAAACTTCTCATGTGGGCGGGCTTTACAGTGATCTACTCTGATTGGATAGTGAGCATTTGATGGACAGGTGATCTCTGACTGGGAACTACTGACGTCACTCAGTGGTGTGCATATTGGAAAGCTCTCGTGGTGATTAAATCTTGTCTCTAGGCAAAAATTATTTTTCACAGACAAAGTGAAAGCTCTCGTGCTGATTTGAATTACTAAATATGTAAATAATAGACAATAATAACCTGCAACAAACCGTTGCACACTGTAACATGAAAAACTTGTATTGATGTTATTGGTTATTTCAGTAACACAAGCTTACTTCAAGCTGCCTTGAAGGACAAGCTGAGGAGGAAGACGATTCTGCTCTGTGTCTCCCGAGAGCTCATCTTTAAACACTGAGATATTCGAAGGCCAAATATTATTTACATATTTAATAATACAAGGCACGACATATTGCATACAAATCACCGCGAGAGCTCTTTTTTTCTTTTAGAGAGTTTGACTTCTAAACCTAGGGTTGTGGGTTTGAGTCTCGGGCCGGCAATACCACAACTTAGGTGCCCTTGAGCAAGGCACTGAACCCTAAACTGCTCCCTGGGCGCTGCAGCATAAATGGCTGCCCACTGCTCCGGGTGTGTGTTCACGGTTTTTTTTGAGTGCACTTTGGATGGGATAAATACAGAGCACAAATTCTATGTATGTGTCACAATACTTGGCTGAATGTCACCTTACTTTATGAATGCGATATTGCGTAGCTTGTCAGTGTTAGTGTTTTTATTAATGCCATTTATGTTTTTGTTAATATAGCACATAGCACTACTGTTTTAGGTTATTATAAACTATATATGCTATGTGAAAGTTTGAAACAGAAAATAGTGGTTTTCATCTTGCCACGTTCTTTATAAAGAAAACACATTTTTACTCAAATGAATAAAAATGGATTTATTGCATTTTGGAACCAAACTTCTCACTTTCTTCCGCATCTCATCCAACGCCTCTTGCTAGTTCCAAAGCATTGGTTAAAAAGTTTGTAATGAATGCTTGAGCCGTTGATAGCATTCAAATGCAGTTATTGATTATGCTATTAGAAAAAGAGTGAAAGAGACACACAGAGAAAGAAAAAGAAAGAGAGTAAGTGTGCGTCACTCAACAGTGTTCTGCAGCATCTTTAAACAGTGCTGTTATTACCTTCGTGAAAAATGCCTAGTGTATTTACTTTCGGAAAATTGTGTGTCATGTTGTTGCTTTTGTCAGTCCTGTGTGCTGTATAGGTACTGTATGCTAATTTCCGTTATTACAGTTAAGTGATATAGAAGTGATATAGAACTGTAATGTGGTCAAGAGAGCTGCCTGGAACTACATTCGCCGTGTGTTTCCCTGAAAATAATTGCACACCTCTGAACGTCCGTCAGCCAATCAGATTCAGGTATTAAACGGACCCGTAGTATAATGTAATGTAACACAAAAGCATTCATTAAAATCAAATGGTAAATTAAAGAGAATTTAATGTAAAATATATTGTCCAGGAGCTGTTTTTTTTTTTTTATTATACTATCTATATTTGCCAGTAAATAAGTTACCTGCCAATCCCTGGGTCTTGCTACTGCTACTGGATTGCTGTTTAATTTCTCTCATTATACCTATAACTCATTTCAGCAAACAGTAAAAGTTGTATTATAAAATACATCATCTACACTGAGGTCATTGACATCTCAATTACTGAGGAAGGAAACACAAAGACATCTTGGTTTATGGCGCCATCAAATTAAATTTTATTACCTAACACGATGATTTGTCATAATGTCCAGTGACATGAGAAGGGTTACTTGTGTTTTATTTGCAAAACTTGAATTCTTGTCAAAGCAGAAGGTCTTCATTTCTTTGTTTGAGACAGTACTTGACCCATATATTTAACTAGTTCATTGCAGAAGGTTTCTACAGTAAAAAAAAAAAAAATGCATTCTGTAAACTTATATGTAAAAAAAAATAATAATAATAAAATTAGAACAGTCTAAAAAAATTAGCTCAAAGTCTATATAAACAGTGTCATTTAGACTTGAGTGGGATTTAAAAATTACTTTGGCTTGTCAGTAACCTCCACGCAATGCCTGAGCAATCAACCAGAACATCCTAGCAACCGCTTAATTGTGGCCTAGCAACCATTCAACCACTATAGCAACCCGCTAACAATGTGCTAATAACCACTCAGTAAAACTTTAGTAACCACATAGCAATGGTCTTGTAACCATTCGCTACACACTTGCAATTTGATGGTGAGTTTAGCACAGGCATGCACTGCTCACATTTTTCATCCTTTATCAACTCAGTTTTATTCATTGAAAAACACAGCTATGTTATCAGTCTGTCTGTCTATTGATAAGCTCGCTGACCGCCGTTTCATTCTTGCTATCTGTCAAATTTAGTTAATTATTTTTAATCGCACCTAAAGAGTATGCTGTGAAACGTGACTCTGCTGGTAGTGCTATTAAAATAATGTAGATGCCAGAGTAATCCCATAAGATTTTATTTTTTTTGCATTGTAGTACCATTTCCATTAAATATTTCTCCACTTCCCATCCTGCAGATTATCATTTCCAAGTATCATTAGATGTTTTTGCTATTTGTTAGAAGTTGTCGCTGTTGTTTGTTTCTGGCAATTATTATTATTATTTTTTTTTTTCAGAATAACATTATATCTTATTACTAATGATTGTTATGTGACTTATATATTTTATATACAATTTATATATATATATATATATATATATATATATATATATATATAGCAGCCGACATCTTTATTTGAAGCACTAGAAAAGCACACTTTATTTATCTATTTTACTTTATTTTAAATCTGCTGTCAATTTTGTGGATTAACACATGACCAGTAATTGACTGAATAATGGTGAACCAGTTGACTCTGGATTGAGTCCAATAAGATTTGCCATTCACAGTGATTCGGGTCCAAAGTTGACATGACATTGTTATATCAAGGTAATAGAGGAGACACGAAGATATGCATTTTACAACATTGTAAGGACTGGGGAATAGTTGCCATGAAGTTTATGGCTTTATAGCGTGTTTTCTGTTCAATTAAAACCTGCTATCTAACATACTATAAACACCGGAGGAAAATAAAGTTTTAGAACATTGAGAAATATTTAACTGGAAATGACAGCAGAGTCCATGGCCTCTCTGTGACACATATTGCTCCTGCATTGCTCATATAAATTTGTAAAAAAAAAAAAAAAAAAAAAGGAAAAAAAAATATTTGGCATAACACCAGTTTGTACATGGTAGTGTAATAAGGGTCAGATGATAAATATTCTGCTTATTGGTACAGCTGCGGAATTGGAAGAACATGAAAAATTAACACAAGCAATTGGATAGAATAACAAAAATTAAACATCCACACTGACCCTTGATATTCTTCATTAAGGTTCAGTCATGCATACGTTACATAATACATGCCAATAATAATGGACATCAGTGCAACTGAAACCGTGTTTTTCACACGTACTCCTTCTGAGGCAACATTACATAATATATTGTGTTTGTTCATTCCTGTTATCTCTGCACTGATTGGAGGACAATTAACAGCATAAATCAACATTGTTAATCTGATATTACTGAAATTGAAAAGAAAGCATGAAGACATTTAAGAATCAGAGCACTTTGACTACACAAAGTTTTTTTTTATATTATTATTATTATTATTATTATTATTATTATTATTATTATTATTATTATTATTATTATTATTTTATTTTATTTTTTAATCAACATGTATGTAACAAATGCATGCTGTTATTTAAATTATGTATTTCTTTTTTATATTATAATCATTTCTATTATCCTAGCTTAATATGCACAGACAACCATAAGTCAGTCATGTGCAGGTTTCCATAAAAATCTATTTATCATGTGTTAAAAAAAAGCATAATTGACTTTAAAAATCACAATAAAAGTCATCTTATGTGCTAAATCGCAAGTCTCCAGGAATCATATGAAAAGCTTAGTGTGAAATGAACAGACAAAAATTGAAGTGGTCATTCACTGAAAATATAAAATCTTTTTGGTTCTTATAATTCATCAAAAGTAACAGTTTAAAGTGTAACTGAAAATTAAGAGCTGTGGTAAAGAATATAATTTTCTGTAAACAGCAATTAAAATTTCAGTTTATATATATATATATATATATATATATATATATATATATATATATATATATATATATATATATATATATATATATAATTGTTTTTTGTTGATGTTGTTCTGTTATGACCCCTCATCACGTTTTCAATTGTTTCCAGGGGTTCTATCAGCTTTTTATCACAACCAGTGTTAATTTAGCTAATCATGTTTATTTAGTGAATAATCTACCAAGATAAGAGACAGTACAGTAAAGCAGTGGCTCTCAAAACATTTATTTTTTCATGTGTCAGATTTACATTGGTCATCAAATCATACAAAAGTAAACCAAATTTTAATATATATATATATATATATATATATATATATATATATATATATATATATATATATATATATATAATATATATATATATATATATATATATATATATATATATATATATATATATATATATATAGGTGCATCTCAACAAAATTAGAATGTTGTGGAAAAGTTCATTTATTTCAGTAAATCAACTCTTCTGTTAAATAAATTCAATGCACTCATAATCAAGTAGTTTAAGGCTTTGGTTATTTTAATTGTGATGATTTTGGCTCACATTTAACAAAAACCCCGATTCACTGATTCACAAATTTAAATACTTCATAAGACCAATAAATAAATAAATAAATAAAAGATAGTGAATTGTTGGCCTTCTGGAAATTATGTTAATTTACTGTACATGTACTCAATACTTGGTAGGGGCTCCTTTTGCTTTAATTACTGCCTCAATTTGGCATGGCATGGAGGTGATCAGTTTGTGGAACTGCTGAGGTGGTATGGAAGCCCAGGTTTCTTTGACAGTGACCTTGAGCTCATCTGCACTTTTTGGTCTCTTGTTTCTTATTTTCCTCTTGACAGTACCTCATAGATTTTCTATGTGATTCAGGTCTGGTGAGTTTGCTGGCCAGTCAAGCACACCAACACCATGGTCATTTAACCAACTTTTGGTGCTTTTGACAGTGTGGGCAGCTGCCAAATCCTGCTGGAAAATGTAATCAGCATCTTCAAAAAGCTGGTCAACAGAAGGAAGCATGAAGTGCTCAAAAATGTATAGATAAACTGGTGCAGTGAATTTGGTTTTCAAAAAACACAATGGACCAACACCAGCAGAGGACATTGCACACCAAATCGTCACAGACTGTGGAAACTTAACACTGGACTTCAAGCAACTTGGGCTATGAGCTTTTCCACTCTTCCTCCAGACTCTAGGACCTTGGATTCCAAATGAAATACAAAACTCTCATATGAAAAGAGGACTTTGGATCACTAGGCAACAGCCCAGTTCTTCTCCTTAGCCCAGGTAAGATGCCTCTGACGTTGTCTATGGTTCAGGAGTGGCTTAACAAGAGGAATACGACAACTGTAGCCAAATTTCTTGACACTTCTGTGTGTGTTGGCTCTTGATGCCTTGACCCCAGCCTCAGTCCATTCCTTGTGAAGTTCACTCAAATTCTTGAATCGATTTTGCTTGACAATCCTCATAAGGCTGTGGTTCTCTCGGTTGGTTGTGGATCTTTTTCTTCCACTTTTTTCCTTCAACTCAACTTTCTGTTAGCATGCTTTGATACAGCACTCTGTGAACAGCCAGCTTTTTTGGCAATTAATGTATGTGGGTTACCCTCCTTGTGAAGGGTGTCAATGATTGTCTTCTGGACAACTGTCAGATCAGCAGTCTTCCCCATGATTGTGTAGCCTAGTGAACCGAACTAAGAGATCATTTTGAAGACTCAGGAAACCTTTGCAGGCGTATTGAGTTGATTAGCTAATTGGCATGTCACCATATTCTAATTTATTGAGAATTGGTGGGTTTTTGATAATTGTGAGCCAAAATCATCACAATTAAATGAACCAAAGACTTAAACTACCTCAGTCTGTGTGCATTGAATTTATTTAATACACCAGTTTCACAATTTGAGTTGAATTACTGAAATAAATTAACTTTTCTACAACATTCTAATTTATTGAGATGCACCTGTATATATCAAAATGAAATTAAATGAAATTACTTACTTTTATGTACTTATCAATTATAAATTACTTATCAACGGTAATGTATGCATAATTGCAGGCAACTAAACCTAAACCAATCCCTCTTCCTAATCCTAACGATATACTCTATACTCTGTAAGTACATGTTTTTAAACAATATGACTTTTTTTTTCGAAGGGTGCCAATATTCATTTGTTGTACTACTATATACATATACAGCATACAATTATGGTGTTTATGTGATATTTACATGGAAGTCAGTAGTGATTCATAAACATTTGGATGTATATCAAAAGTGTATGTTAATACATGTTTACTTTTTTAGGCTTAAAAATGTATTCATAATGTAACTCATAATGTCAATCAGGTTTATATATATATATTCTCCAGAAAGAAATAAAAATTAATTCTAAATGTCTTATTGTCTGTTGTTTTGATTTTTATCCACTTGTAGTTGTCCATAACATGGTGTGTCCCCCAAAAAGCATTTTCACAAAAAACTGCTGTCATTAAGTTATAGTAACAGTCATAGCACAATGTTAATAGGCATAAATCTTATAGTGCAGCTATTTTATTATATCATTGGATTATATCATGCTGGATGAATGCAAAAGATTTAGTTGTGATTAAGATCTAGTGTGATTTGGTCACACTAGAACCATTTTATTGCAATTGGTAATCTCATCAATGCCTTGATTGGATTATTTTGTCGAACAATGGTTTATTTGCTTGATATTATTTGTATAATTGTTCAGACACCAAACAGGATTGATTTAATTGATTATTGTCTTTTTACAACCAAAGGTCTTGCAGATGACTTTGAATGCAGAGATCTGAAGAACTGGAGAGTAATCCTCTTAAATTTCAAAGATCATCCACATAATATAATCCTGAAAAAACAACTTCACTTTTTAAAACAAGGGCATTGTGAAAACAGCCTACTCAAAACCAAAATTTTAAACAGATTTTTCCTGTTTTAGATGCAGACTGGTCAATACAGATCTACATTTATACTATTTAAAATATTATATATACAATATATTTTATATGCAGTAACAAGTGATGTGAAACTAAAACACCTAGCTACAGTATTGTGTGCCAATGCACTTCATCCACAGAGACCAACTATGTATTTAGAGGTAAACAGGTTGTGTAAACAGCAAAATGCAAAAGTCTTTGAAAAAGAAAACCAAACATGCAGGAGATTGCTGGAGAAAAATTGGAATAGGCGTACAAACAAATGTTTTAAAATTAAGAACAAAAAAAAAAAAAAAAAAAAAAAAAAAAAAACCTTTATACATAAAGGGCAAATAATATGTCCATTTAATTAATTTGTTTAGTAATTTCTATTATAAAGTACCTATTTTATAAATATAACAAGTATAACTTGAATCTACATCACACTGCAACAATTGCATATCAATTTTGTTGCAGAGGCCAACTGATCATTACATCCATCAATACATAGTTTGCATAAAATTATTATTCTTTAAATAGTGTATGTTTTAGGTGACATAAATGCGTCATCAATAATGCAAATGTCCCTTAGCCAGTCTGAGGAAATTAGGGACCACATTTAGCCTGTGACACAATACTCAATATGCTGTCTTTAAAAAAATAAAGAGGTTTAACATATTGAAACACGGGCCTGGATTCACATACATAGTTCAATTAGGACATTTAAGTAATTTTTATAAACATGCCTTAGAAAAAAATACTGGTGTGCATTTTGAGACAAAACATGATATTTTAAGAACAATCAAGTTTAAATCAGTCAGTGCAAGTTTATTTCAGTCGAAACAGCTCAGATTTATATTTTAGTCTGGATTAAGGGAAGTTGTGGTACAGAGCCCTTTTTACTTTTTGCATTTATATAATACAAAATAGGGAACACACAAAATAACAAAAATACATAGACATATGTATTATATACATAGACAGATCCTATTTTTTATAATTGTAGGTTTAGATTTAATAACTTAATTCCATAATTCATTAGAATAGATCTGATGATGTCCTGCAGACTTGAAGCTCCGCTGGTTTGACTTATTCTTGTGTGGTTATAAGATGATATATGTTCATTCATTAAAAAAAAAAAAAAAAAAATTGATCCATATGTCTATTTTAGTGGTAATATCCAAAATGCATATCTGAAACTGCTGGAATTGCCAATGAAGAATGTGAGTGTAAAGCTTTGAGCCTGTCTGCTCTGCCAATAACACACAACACACAACACAACAGTGACAGAGAGAAAGACATGTTATTGGTTTATGGAGTCCTTCTTGCATTTTCTAATCTGTAATCTGTGAGATCAGACATTAAGATGCTTAAACAAAGGATTAATGAAATAAAGGGAGGATTCAAAGCACGTCTTTAGAAGCACTGAGATTTGAGTAAACTCATTTTTTTTTTTTTTTCTGATTCCTTGGTTCATGCTGAGTTGTATGAGCACAATAATAAAAAAAAATAATAATAAGTTTTTTTTTATTATTATTATTTTATTATTGTTCTTAAAACCTACCTTATCGAACTCATTCTGGACAGAATGTAAAAATGCATGTGAGGCTATATCTCCGCTACAGTTTGGCATATTTAGACCAAACTTAAGTGTTATAACAAATATGACCTATAATGACCTGAAGTGTTTCTACACAGTGCCACCCAGTGGTCAGGAGATATTAAAAATGCATAGTTTTGCTTATAACTTCTGAATATTTTAAAAATGGTCTCTTTAGATTTGGTGCAGAATGGTGAATCCAACCATACCCCATTTTGGGTGTCAGCCATTTTGAATTATGTTGTAAAATGCTATATTTTATGAATGCATTGGTGTATCATTACAAAACTCAGTATCTGTTTTCAGCACCTTGCCCTGATGGTACTCAAAAACTTTAGGGGACACCTTGTAGTCAAAAGTTATAAAGAAATTGACAAAAATGCTAATAACGTTTGAATAAACTGGGCTATTGTAATAAAACTGATCTTCCTATAATATGTGGGTCATGTCTAGAACATCGATAGCCATTGTGCAAAAATTGACCAACCTTCCTGTCTGCCATTTAGATTCATGTTGAAAATCTACTTTTTCAAACTCCTCCTAAACCGTTGGTCCGATTTTCACCAAATTTTACTTAGATCATCTTCAGGTTCTCATTTGGCGCATAAATAAATTTACTGAAAAGATGCCAAACTACATCTGAGGCAGTATCTTTTCAAAACTTTGACATATCGTCCCCTTGGAATTATAAGGTTCTATCTGACATTTTTTGTCAAAATTGAGTTATTCACATATTCTTATTCCGTCTCAACGTATTGACATTATGTGATAGATTTTTTAATGTGTACATTATAGGACTTTTCATTAAAAAAACAAACAAACAAAAAAACAACAAGTTTCTATCAACACAGTCGAATGGAACACAAAAACTTTGAAGCTCAATATCTCAAAACTACTCGGAATGCAGATAGAACCTTTTCATTCCAAGGGGACGATATTGACACCAAACTTTGTATGTGCCATTGGCACCTCACACTGACCATGCCACATCAATTTGGTAACAGCACTAACTATTGGTCAAATGTAGTAAACCATTAATTAACCATTAATTATGAATTTTTCACAAATTCGAATAACTTTTATTTACATTTGCCTATTGTAGTTGGTAGCATTGCGTTATTCACTATTATGTAATCATACAATCATTGGTTCGATCCCAGAGAACGCACATCTGCATAAAAAGTATATGCTCTATAAATCATAATTTTGCATGATTTCTGTGAGGGTTAGTTTTAGGGGTGGGGTTAGGTGTGGTCATTAGAACGAATAAGCCACCTGGTAAAATATATACAAATTACTGTGAGATCGGTGTAAAAAGTCCACACATTGCATTTAAATCATCGCATATTTTAATTGGTAATGACAGTTATACGTCATTTCATGATGACAGACGCAACACGATACTGTCTTATCTTTACGCCCGCTAGAAGGTGCTTAACTTTAAAACTTAAATATAGGTCATAATAAAGTGCTTGCACAAATGACCTATATGATATTTTTTTGTTGGAGGACAGGCTCCACAGAACATACTAAAATGATTTGATTACAGAGCCACCTCTGATCAAAAGTGATAAGCCATTTAATCAAATTACTAGAGATTGTATGTATGTTTTTTTCAGCCATTTCAATTATAACCATCCTAAAATTGCTTTTATTACCCATTGTTGCATTTGGTCTTATGCTCCATGTCATGCTTAGCTGCTCATTTTACATTTGGAGTGTTTGGCCCCATAATTGCTGCCCATAATATAGTTATTATTATTATTATTATTATTATTATTATTATTATTATTATTATTATTATTATTATTATTATTATTGAGAGGATGTAGTGAAAACAGCCATATTCATTATGAAAGATAAATGTTTATTTTGTTGTTGTTGTTTTTGTTGTTGTTGTTGTTGTTTTACTTCCAGCACTGTTCCAATAAATAAATAAATAAATAAATAAATAAATAAATAAATAAATAAATAAAGGGACAAGTTAAAACAGCCCAAAAGTCAATATCATGGTGTAACTATTCTTATATAAACAAATCATATTGTATATTGTTGAACATTAATGCCCCTTGCTGGAACAGATACAATACTGCAAGTCTGTCACTCATAAACCTAAATAATATACTGCCTCGCACTGTATGGCATATGACAGAGCTGGCAACCAAGACATTTACAAGGTGTCAGTCTGGGGAATACAGAATCAAGTGTGTGTGACCATTAAAATGATTGATGAAATAGTCTTTATTGGAGATTTATACATTATACAAGCTTGATTTGAAACAACAAAATATGTATTCGTCCAATACAGTTATAGATGTGGCTTGTCTCCCAACGAGAGTGATTCATTTGCGTCTCCATTAGCATGCATGATTATGCTAATCATGCAATAATTAAGTGTCAATTCTTCAGAGACTGGATTTTAGTCTTTAGTATCCCTTGACTGTAGTGATTAGTTATGTTTTACTTTGCCGATTATTTTCCGGCTTTCTGAAATATTGGCCAGATGTTTTTGTTGTTGTCACAGTTCTGCTCTCTTGCTCGGCTTGTATTGAACAAATCCTTTAATCACAGCCATTTACAACCTGAAATTTAATCAACCAAAAACAACAACAACTGGCTACCTATGAATCACATAAACATCTGAGGTGAATGCCTGCAGTAATATTTCTGCAGTAGAATTCAGATAATACTGAATTGGGCACTAAAAGTGCATATACATCTATTTCATCTATTGGGTTTCTTATTATTTGTGAGTGATTTATTGGTTGTAAAAATACAGCACACTGATTGGTGGGGTATTTAATATTTGTAGATGGAGTTTTTGGGTCTCTTTCTTAAACCCTCTAGCGCCACCAACATTTAATAATTTAAGGTAAGTTGTAGCAAGGTTTAAAGGGTTTCATTTTATTTATTTTATTTGTCTCAGCATGTTTTATACACAATCGTGTGCTTTAGAAAATTATAAAATTTCATCTGATTCCTTATGTCATGCTAAGATTTTTCAATATTTTTACTTTTCCAAACTCGTTTCTGCACACAAGATAATTTACCAGAATGGAGTCAGATAATCTAGCTTTTTTAAATTATTATTATTATTATTCTTATTATTATTCTTATTATTATTATTTGTGACGTTGAAGCATACATTATCTCTGCCTACATTTTTCCAGGCTTCTGATTGGCCAACATGGTTTTACAGTCAAGATTATATCACCACCAGTTGCTATGGCATGCTCATGACAGTGCTTCATAGCATGCGTTTGCGTTTTCATGTGGACGGAGATCAATTCAATACTGACATTGACCATGCCACATTAATTTGATAAAAGTGCCACTTATTGGTCAAAAGTTATAAACCATACACTAATAATGCAATTTACAAAAATGCTAATAACTGTTCTCAAAACTTTCCTTGAATCTTGCCAAGAATATACAGTAAATTGGCAAAGGTTTTGGGATGTTTGCCTTTACATGCACATGAACTTTAATGACCATCCCATTCTTATTCCATAGGTTGTTGCCCCACCCTTTGCAGCTTAATAGCTTCAACTCTTCTAGGAAGGCTTTCCACAAGGTTTAGAAGTATGTTTATGGGAATGTTTGACCATTCTTCTAGAAGGGCATTTGTGAGGTCAGGGACTGATTTTGGATGAGAAGGCTAATTCATCCCAAAGGTGTTATATCAGGTTGAGGTCAGGACTCTGTGGAAGTCAGTCAAGTTCCTCCATATCAGACTTGCTCATTCATGTCTTTATGGACCTTGCTTTGTGCACTGGTGTGCAGTCGTGTTGGAACAGGAAGGGGTGTCAAACTAAACTGTTTCCACAAAGTTTGGAGCATTGCATTTTTCAAAATGTCCAAGTATGCTGAATCATTGAGAGTTTATTGTACTGGAACTAAGGGCCCATGCCCAACCCCTGAAAAAACAACCCCATACTATAACCCCCCCCCCCCCCCCCTCCACCAAACATTACACTTGGCACAATGCAGTCAGACAAGTACAATTCTCCTGGCAACTGCAAAACCCAAACGTGTTCATAGGATTGCCAGACAGAGAAGTGTTATTTGTCACTCCAGAGAACACATCTCCACTGTTCTACAGTCCAGTGGGAGTGTACTTTATACCATTGCATTGGACACTTTGCATTGCACTTGGTGGTGTAAGGCTTGGATGCAGCTGCTCGGCCATGGAAACCCATTCCATAAAGCTCTCTACGAACTGTTCTTGAGCTAATCTGAAGGCCACACAAAGTTTGGAGGTCTGTGGCTATTGACTCTGAAAAAAAAAAAAAAAAATCTGCACACTGTGCATGTGCTGAATCCATTCTGATTTGTGGCTGAGTTGCTGTTGTTCAATTTTGCTTCCAATGTTTTTATAATGTTTGTAGAAGTAGTCTGCATTCCTAGGTGCTTGACTTTTAGGTGCTACACCTGTGGCCATGGAAGTGATTGGAACAACCTAATTAAATTATTTTGAGGGGTGTCTAAATTATTTTTTGCAATATAGTGTAGATACCAGTTTTGCCATAGTTGCCCAAACTTTCCATCTGCCATTTTGAATAATGTTGAAAACAATGTTGATTTTCAACAAAATCAAGTCAGATTCTCATTAGGCTTAAGACTGCTGACAAAACCATTTTTGTATTGCACCACAACAGATTTGAGGCATGATGTCAGACTATTCCCAAGGCTGTATCTCTGCAAAGCTTTAACATATTGACACCCAACTTTGTGTGCGCCATTATCATCTCACACAGAAAACACCACATCGATTTAATAAGAGCGCCACCTATTGGTCAAATGTTATAACCAATTAAGTCACATTACTATTGGTTGTATTAATGATTTTTTTAGTCATTTTGACTAAAATAATCTTAAAGGGGGGGTGAAATGCTATTTCATGCATACTAAGTTTTTTACACTGTTAAAGAGTTGGATTCCCATGCTAAACATGGACAAAGTTTCAAAAATTAAGTTGTACGTTTGAAGGAGTATTTCTGTTCCAAAAATACTCCTTCCGGTTTGTCACAAGTTTCGGAAAGTTTTTTTTCGAGTATGGCTCTGTGTGACGTTAGATGGAGCGGAATTTCCTTATATGGGTCCTGAGGGCACTTCTCCCGGAAGAGCGCGCGCTCCCGTATAGCACAGCACTGAGAGCACAACAAACTTCACTGATCAGAGCGAGAGCATCGCGAAATATCACAAAAGGAGTGTGTTTTTGGTTGCCAGGGCAAGACAAACTTGCACAGATTACCTAAAGAGAAACAGCATTAAGGGACCAGTGGATGGAGTTTATTTTTACAGAGCATCAACGGAGTTGTGTAAGTGTTTGTGTTTGTTCCCCTGCATTTCGAAGATGCTTGTTTTACAAACAAGGCCCAGTTTGACGACGGATTTGCACATTGTTTATTTCTTAAGGATAATGCAGTCCCAAACGAAAAAGGGTCACGATCGTTTGTTGAAACCGCATGCCGTGAGTAAAACGGCTTCAAATATCTCTGTGTTGTTAACTTAGCTGTCGGCGTGTAAGCACATCAAGTAAACAACATGCGATGTTGTCATCAAACTGCACGAGTAAAACTGCTTCAAATATCTCTGTGTTGTTAACTTAGCTATCGGCGCGTAAGCACATCAAGTAAACAACATGCGATGTTGTCATCAAACTGCACTTTCCACATGTACAGCTTAAAAAAAAAAAAAAAAAAAAAAGACGACAAAGTGGAACTTAGTCATTTTCCAAAACCGCTAAGCAAATATATATACAGTTTCAGTACATACAACATAGAGACGCTGTTGTTGCTGCTGCTCTTGTTAAATTTCAGCTTCTGGATCTGATTCTGGATCATAAATATACGCTGAATCTGACTGTTAGCAATGGTTTGTTTTGGTTGGTTTTGTCCTCACGGTAATGTCACAGCTTCCAAACGCAATCATAGCAAAAGCCTACTGGCGCTCGTGATTCTTTAGCTCCGCCCACACGTCACGCCTACAGACGCTCGTGTTTTTCCGGGAAAAATCGGTACAGACTATCTTTCTCTTATGAATATAATAAAATTAAAGACTTTTTGGAGTTATGAAGGATGCAGTACTACTCTATAGGTACTCAAAATTAACAGGATATTGAGTGAAAACGAGCATTTCACCCCCCCTTTAAAGAAAGCCTTCAGTTACTCATTGCTGCAGTTGGTCTAATGCTTGTTTTTGTAGTGCTTGTCCCCTTAACTGCGACTTGCAGCTATATTTATTATTATTATTATTATCATGGTTACACTATTTAAGGTGCCCTTGTGCACCTATGCATAATTTAATGTTATTACTATGATAAAAATGTATAACAAGAAAATTGCTAAATAAAGCATAGCCATTATTGTTAATTGGTAATCATTATGTTTTGTGTTAATTACATTATGCCACAAATGTTATCAATTGAGCTTAACTTTTATTAAGTGGCTTAATGTCATGCCTTCCCCATACATTTGGAGACTATACATTTGTATTTTCTTTATATGGAAGACAGGACCCACTTTATATTAAGTGGCCTTAACTACTATGTACTTACATTTTAATTAATCATTTAGTACAATGTTCTTATTGTGTATATACATGTTTTTACATTGTACTTATATTAAAAAAAAACTACATGTACAGTAATTACATCTGTATTTAATTTCTGTAATTACATTTATAATTACACTGTTGACCCATACACCTTAACCCACCCTTAAACTTACCCATACCTTCAAACCTTTCCCTAACCTTATCCCTGTCCCACCTCAATAGCAGCAAAAGTGTTTTACAATACAATATGAACACAATAAGTACATTGTACTTATTTATTTTTATTTATTTTTTTTTTATTTTTTTTTATGTAAGTACATAGTAGTTAAGGCCATCTAATATAAAGTGGGACCGAAAGACAATTTTCTACTCAAGATAAGTGAAAAAACACAACTAATACTATTCCTAATAAATGTTTTCCCTCAACATTTAGACAGACTCGTATAACTCCACTACTTAAGAAACCTACCCTCAACCTCTCTCTTTTAGAGAATTACAGACCAGTTTCCTTCTTCCTTTCATTGCAAAAACACTTAAAATAAGCTGTGTTCAACCAAATCTCTGCCTTTCTCACATAGAACAACCTCCTTGACAGCAACCAATCTGATTTCAGAAGTGGACATTCAACTGAGACTGCCTTGCTCTTAGTTGTTGAAGCTCTAAGACTGGCAAGCACAGAATCCAAATCTACAATACTATCTTGCTTGATCTGTCCGCTGCTTTTGACACGGTTAACCACCAGATCATCCTGTCAACCCTACTGACAAAGGACATCTCAGGAACCACACTCCAGTGGTTTGAGTCTTACCCATCAGATAGGTCCTTCAAAATATCTTGGAAAGGTGAGGTGTTGCAACACCTAATTACTGGGGTGCCTCAGGGCTCAGTTCTTGGACCACTTATCTTCTCTGTCTACGTGGCACCTGGCATCATTAAGTTATATCATTCAGAAACATGGCTTTTCATACCACTGCTATGCTGATGACAATAATATCTACCTCTCATTCCATCCTGATGATTTGACAGTTGCTGCACACAAGAGACATTTCTTTTTGGATGAAGGACCATGACCTTCAACTCAACCTTGCCAAGACAGAACAGCTTGTGATTCCAGCAAACCCATCATTTCATCACAATTTCACCATCCAGTTAGGCACATCAACCATAACTCCTTCAAGTTATGATTGATGATCAGCTGACTTTCTCGGACCACATTGCCAAAACTGTCCAGTCCTGCAGATTTGCTTTATTCAACATCAATACGATCAGGCCCTTTCTTTCGGAACATTATGCACAACTCCTTGTTCAAGCTCTTGTTCCTTCCAGGTTAGACTATTGCAATGCTCGCTTGGCAGGACATCCAGTCAGTTCTATCAAACCTTTACAATTAATCCAGAACGTGCCAGCAATAACCATATAATAATCATAATGATAATGAGCCGTAAAGAATACACGTCACACCTCTGTTTATCAATTTGCACTGGCTACCAATAGCTGCACGCATAAAATTCAATGCATTGATATTTGCCTATAAAACCTCCACTGGCTCTGCACCCATTTACCTAAATTCATTACTTCAGACTTATGTGCCCTCTAAAAGCTTGTGTTCTGCAAGTGAACATTGCTTGATTATGCCATGCCAAAGAAGCACAAAGTCACTTTTACAGACTTTTAAATGAAATGTTCCCTCCTGGTGGAATGACCTGCCCAACTCCGAGCAGCTGAGTTCTTAGCCATCTTCAAGACTGGACTAAAAACACATCTCTTCCATCTTTATTTGACCCTCTAACTTTAACACTCACTATTCTAAAAAAAAAATAATAATAATAATAATAATAAATAAACAAGTAAAACATCTAACTAGCTTTCTAATCTTTTTGTATTCTATCTGTTTTCTTTTTCATTTATTATACAAAAGCAAAAAAAAAAAAAAAAAAAAAAAAAAAAAAAAACTAAGACTACCTTGCTCTGTTCTTTTTCTATTCTATCTGTTTTCTTTTTCTTTTTTCTTTTATTAAAAATCCCTTGCTATGTGTATTGCGTTAAGCTAACTGAGACTCGTAATAGCACTTGAACAGGTGCTGGTCATATAATTAGAATATCATCAAAATGTTGATTTATTTCACTAATTCCATTCAAAAAGTGAAACTTGTATATTATATTCATTCATTACACATAGACTGATATATTTCAAATGTTTATTTCTTTTCATTTTGATGATTATAACTGACAACTAAGGAAAATCCCAAATTCAGTATCTCAGAAAATTAGAATATTACTTAAGACCAATAAAAAGAAAGGATTTTTAGAAATCCTGGCCAACTGAAAAGTATGAACATAAAAAGTATGAGCATGTACAGCGCACAATACTTAATTGGGGTTCCTTTTGCATGAATTACTGCAGTAATGCGGCGTGGCATGGAGTTGATCAGTTTGTAGCACTGCTCAGATGTTATGAGAACCCAGGTTGCTCTGATAGTGGCGTTCAGCTCTTCTGCATTGTTGGGTCTGGTATATTGCATCTTCCTCTTCACAATACTCTATAGATTTTCTATGGGGTTAAGGTCAGGCTAGTTTGCTGGCCAATTAAGAACAGGGATACCATGGTCGTTAAATCAGGTACTGGTAGCTTTTTCACTGTGTGCAGGTGCCAAGTCCTGTTGGAAAATGAAATCTGCATCTCCATAAAGTTGGTCAGCAGCAGGAAACATGGAGTGCTCTAAAACTTCCTGGTTTATGGCTGCGTTGACCTTTGACCTCAGAAAACATAGTGGACCAACACCAGCAGATGACATGACACCTGACATCGCCTCTCTGTTAATGTGCTTGGACACAGAGCTCTGTGAACAGCCAGCCTCTTTTGCAATGACCTTTTGTGTCTTGCCCCCTTTATGCAAGGTGTCAGTGGTCATCTTTTGGAAAACTGTCAAGTCAGTAGTCTTCCCCATGATTGTGTAGCCTACAGAACTAGACTTAGAGACCATTTAAAGGCCTTTGCAGGTGTTTTAAGTTAATTAGCTGATTAGAGTGTGGCACCAGGTGTCTCCAATATTGAACCTTTTCACAATATTCTAATTTTCTAAGATACTGAATTTGGGATTTTTCCACTGAAACACTGAATTCATATACAGTAAATCACTTTGTAGTCCACTGACCCTGTCATTGTGAAATCAAACACATATTGTACAAGACTTAGTTCAAAATAAACCCAATCCATCGTTTAGTACCCATGGGAAAGAACAAGATATAGAGAGTGAGTGCTTTGAACAGTGTCCAACTCCTTGAAACTCTGGACCATTACATTTCAGTGACCCTTGGTGTCACCCCATTACATACAAAGAGTGCTTTCTCATCTGCCCAGATATTCTGTGTGCTACAGAACATTCTAGATGAGTCCCAACAGAATTCCACTGTATATGCTGATGTAATAAAAATCTGCCTTCATAAAAAAAGGATACAATTGCAGTATTCTGACAGCATTTTTATTCCCAATAGTGTATGGCTGTAGTTCTGAAATGTTTTTTTTTTTTTTACTGTACCTCCTAACATGGGCTTATACTGTAGCTCATTTTACTTGTAACAAAAAGACAAATACTAGAATAAAAATCTCTAATATGATACAAAAGAACTTTGTACATTTACTTAATTTACAAACTAATTTACCGAATTAGCTTACTAACGCATCAGAAATGTTGTATGCAGTGCTATTCTGTTTGCTTACCATCAATTACCTAAATACAAAGTTTTAATATGCCATCATCTTTGTTTGTCCTAGAAAAAAAATAAATAAATCAGTCAATCAAATATTAGAATTTGGCTTATTCTCCCCAACTTACAACTTCCTACAGTACTACTGAAAATTCACTAGACTTCAACTTTTCAGACCTCTAATAAAAAAAAAGTAAAAAATTAAAAACACTGTTCTTCCACATTTTTTTTTTTTTTTTTTGCTAGGAATGTTCTTTTTAGCACCTCCAATGATAATGATATTTCATTATTTCATTTCATCATTCACAGTCAGTTGTGTCTTTATTCAGGATATCAAGAGCATCAGGCAATATAACTTGGGTGTTAGAAATCATAGATATAAAATATGAATATCACACATCTGACTTTGGATGGAACACAGCATTTGGGCTGGGGTTGGAGCTTGAATAACAGCTCATCATATCCATCTGATTTTATGGGTAGTTAAAAGTTTGGATTATGGTTGGAATTTGAGATGGGGTTAGAGCTATGTTTGCTTCACAATAATGTTGTTCCTGGATCATCTAAAGACGTTGATCTAGAGACCGTCCAACATGGCAAAACCATGGTTACCGTTAATTCTCCACATAGATTTCAAGATACTAAGTACCTTCATCTTTCAAATTCACTGTAGGTAAAATATTATTCTGTTGGATCTTTCGTAGTACCACATTCCCACAGAAGTCTCTTGAAACTTGAACAAAAATGTGCCTCCACCCAAGAGCTTCAATGAGAGCACCTAGCAAGGCAGGATGTAAAAGTGGCAGCAGCTGCACAAACACGCGTGCTACAGGTCACAATAACAGAGTGTATTCACCTAACAGGCCCTGTCTGAGAAACTTGGCAGTTTATTCTCTATCCTCCATGACCCCACAGGCTGTCAGAGCGAATGGGCCAACCAAGGGATAAAACCGCTTTTCTCCTGCTGGCCGCCCCAGCTGTGGCTCTCACCTTATGATATTTATTAGCAGCGAAATGGTGAGTAAGTTTGCCAAGAAGTTTGAGGTCTTTGAGACTGTACTTTTCAAAAGACTGTGGCAAGGTCAAAAATGAGGCCGTTTCCTCTGAGGCTGTTTACTCTCTGAGTCAACGAGAGAAATGAAGGTTAGTGTGGCTAATTCAACTGAAAGGCACTAGTTATTGAATTAGAAATGCTCATACTTATTATTTTAAAACAAATTTTCAAGTGCTTTTGTAGCTGGTGCATGTCGTATTCAGCTAATCATTTATAGTTAAAAGTGTTAAAGGGCACTTATTATACAAAATCCAATTTTACTTGGTGTTTGGACATAAACGTGTAGGCAGTGTATGAACACAACTACATTCAGATGATAAAAATCCACCCACTCCTTATTTTTTTAATCCCATTTAATACAAACAAGGGCTGCGTTTAGCCAAGACAAAATGGTGCAAAATGTATTTTAAATGGAAACGGTGGTGTGCTGAACACCCTGTTCTGATGACACAAGAGTTGCAACTAAGACTGCTGAGAAAGCCATTCATTGTGTTATTTTTTAAGAATTTTCAGAGCCTGATGAAATAGGTATAAATACGTGTTTAATACTGCAAAATACGCTCAATGTTACAGTCACTGCCCTTGCTGTCCAGAATAAAAGAGAACATCCCAGTCGAGTGAAGGGATTTGTAGAAACCGGCCCTTACGAAAAATAACCATGGTTTTATTATAGTAAAACTGTAGTAACCCATGGTTTTTTGGCGTATTGACTGCCATTTGTAAAACCACAGATTTACTACAAATACCATGGTTAAACTATGGTTAATATAGCAAAACCATGGTTAATTTGTGGTTACCATGGTTTAACTACAGTAACTATGGTTTTTTGGTTTTATTTGTAGTAAAACCATGGTTCATTTTCGTAAGGGGTGTTTCCTAATTATTGTGATCCAACATTTGCCTCGCATTTCAGGATGAAAAGACAAACATTTCAGGTGAAGGATAATCCACTTCTTACCCCCGAGACTGTGTTATGATCTATGTATTATTTTTATTGTGAGTATTAGGCTTATCATTATTGCTGATCACTGTAGTTGTGCTCAGAGGTGTCAAGTAACGAAGTACAAATACTTCGTTACTGTACTTAAGTAGAAATTTTGGGTATCTATACTTTACTTGAGTAATTATTTTTCAGGCGACTTTTTACTTCTACTCCTTACATTTTAAAAATTGCTTCGTTACTGCTATTTCATTTCGGCTTGTTTTAATACCGGCTTGGCATCATTAAAAAAAAAAAAAATATCCAGATAAATCGCGCCATCCGGATGGAGTGAATTTGATTTTGGTTGGATGAGAAGAAGTATAAACATAAACCATTCTGACACCCTATTGGTTTGTACGCGATCCATCACACCTGCACACGACTCAAATCACATCACACTCCAGCAAGGACATTGCCAGTTTGGGGTTCGTTTATCAAAAAAATATATATCTTAAAAGTAGGGTTGAATCCGATCGCCTCAGAGTCAGTCGGCTTAAATTTCATATGAAACCGGCGTCAGACCGGTCTCCTCCCGTCTTTCAGCGCGCTCTTCAATCCGCAGACCGCGGCGGAGCAGCGCGAGCTCAAACAGAGACCGAGGACACAAGGTGTGTGTTTATCGATAGATTGTTAGAATATCTGTATCTGTGCAGATCTTTGTCATAAATACAGTTACGAAAGGTCACGAAGAAGCAGTCACTTTCTTGTCTACTTTAAACTTTTCGCTTGTCACCGCTCATCACACCAGCTGTTTCCTCCAGCGAAAATCTAGTCCTTACAATTACACGTATTTAAATATACTTAATTTAATCATACATACTTTATACATACACTACAGTGCAAAAGTCTTAGGCACGTTAGTATTTTCACTTAAAAGAATGGTGTTCGGACAGTTATTTATATATTTTGCAGTAGTGTGTCAGTAGAAAATATCAATTTACATTTCCAAACATTCATTTTGCTGTTGTCAAACTGCTTGTGCATTCAAAATCGCAAACTGATATTTCCTACGGACACTCTACAGCAAAAGATGTAAATAACTGGCTTAAAACCCCTTTTTTTGGGGTGAAAATACTTCTTTTCCATAAGATTTTGCACATTACTGTATTTTAAAAACGACATTGCTACTTTATAAATTGATTGTGAAATACATTTATTATCCTTAGGGTAAGGGAAGCACAACTTGGGAAATGAGAGCATCCAAGGTGAAAGCTATGGATTAATTTTTAATTTTTGTAATGTTCTATCCGTCGTTTTTTTTGAGGTTCTTTTTTTTTTTTTAAGTGTCGGTTCAGGCACCGTTTAGGCGCAGGTACCATTTTAAAAGTATCGTAAAGGCACTGGACCCTACTTAAAATGTATTATTTATCAGTACTGGCTCATTTACCAAATGGGTGCTTTCTCTTCATCCTCCACAAATTAAGCTACTGTAGGTAGTTCGGTAGCGAGATGTTTTAATAAATTATCGTTTGCGATTGACGACGCGATTGACAATGTTGTGATAACTAGGCTTTACCAACTTTAACTCGTTGCCCCCCGAACACATAGCAGACGTATGTACCGAATACAAGAAGCTATCAATCAAGAAGGTATCAGGATTATGAGTTATTTTTCATTTTTATTTTTGATTAATCACTTGGATTAATCATTCATTTTGACAGCACTATAGTGTTTATTGTATATAGACAACCACACAAGAGTAACTGTTACTAAGCCTGAACCAATGTTCTTGTCCATTGCCATTGCAGATTCCTGCAGCTAAGCTTGGATGTACATTTACATTCCATTAAATGTTATTGATGACATGCCTCTGAAGTTTGATTTTTTGCACCATAACAATACTTATAGGCAACTAGTCATCATATCTCTCGCTCTTTAATGAATTTGCATTGTACTAAAGTGTGTTCATTTTCAATGGGCATATATGCGGCTGAAACTTTTTAATATAACATTATAGTCATTATGGCCTTTAGAAAAATGTTTTTTTGAGGAGATGGGGTAGTGCACAATAGGCGCGGCCTAAGCTTTTGTTCTTAATGCCATTTTTTCCCTTACATTACTTTTACTTTTATACTTTAAGTAGTTTTTTAAACCAGTACTTTTACACTTTTACTTGAGTAAAAAGCTTGAGTTGATACTTCAACTTCTACAAACGTCTTTTTAAACCCTAGTATCTATACTTCTACTTGAGTAATGAATGGCAATACTTTTGACACCACTGGTTGTGCTATATTATTGTATTATTTACCATTATACAACCAAAGGAGTATAGAGGAGCATGTCAGATACTTAGCCTAATTAACACAGGTGAAGCCGCTTAATATAATCAACCTTAGGGTATAAATACAGCTGAATTAGCCTACCTGTCTCCATTGATGGTTTGTCAGCAGCCTGGTTCGCTTCTTCAGCACCATGCCGCAAAGCCAAAGCTCTTCATCGGAAGACTCACCCCATTCGCCTCCGCCTCCGGCTCCAACACCGCAACCAGCCGGATCTAATGGCACTCCTTCCCGGCTTGGTACTCCAATCGAGCCCCAGGCTCCAACTCGGGGCCGCGGTAAGACGCGAGCTGCTACTCGCCTCCCGAGACACCTGGCCTCACCTTCTCCGCCTCCGGCAAGAACCCCGGTCGACTCACCGGCATCCTCCTACTGGTCAGCTAGGCCTACGATACCGCCAAAGGGAAAGTGGACAGTGTCGAGCCTCAGGCAAGCGCTGGCTAAGGCAGATGTCCAGGCTTCAAGCAAATTAAACAAAGCTGAACTATACGATCTATATACTAATTTGCGGATAAATAATACCTCTCCAGCATCCACCCCGACCCAAAAGAAGAATAAAAAGAAAGGCCAACTTACAGATACATCTCGCCATTCTCCACCGTCCTCAGGTGCTAGGCCTAGCACCTACCGCCCATCAAGCAACAACAGGCCATCAGCAAGCCTGGGCCGCGCCCCGGATCCAGCTGCAAGGGTCCACACGACGTCAGCCTCAGCCTAGCCTCTCAGTGCCACAGCCATTCCAACACAGGGGGCTATAGCTCAAGGAAGCTCCTGGCCGCCGCCACCACCGATCACAGCCCCGCAGCAAGCAACTCCGTATACAGACCCCGTAGCCCAATCAAGCGCTCGCCCGAACTGGGCGTCAAACACAGCGCCGCCGATCGCTCCTTCCAGCTTCGGGGCCACGGCTCAAACAAACGCCTGGCCGTTTGGGCCTCGAGACACCGCTCCTCCGTCCGCTCCTTCCAGCCTGGAGGCCACAGCCCAAACGAACACCTGGCCTTTCTGGCCACAAAACACTGCTCCGCCGTCCGCTGCTTCCAGTTTCGGGACTGCAGCTCAAAATAATGCCTGGCCGTACTGGCCACAAACAGCTCCACCGTCCGCTACTTTTAGTTTTGGGGCCACGGCTCAAACTAATGCCTGGCCGTACTGGCCACAAACAGCGCCACCATCCACTCCTTCCAGCTTTGGGGCCACGGCTCAAATTGTCCTCCAAGCAAAGACCCAATACTCACTCTTTACCGCTACATCAATGCCCGCCCCACCAAATGCAATCGCCTATGAACCTCCACGAGTGGCGCAAAACATCAGAGCACAGATATTAGCAGGTGCAGATGTCGATCTCTCCTCCCTTCTTTCCCTCCTGCCTACTTCCGACTCAAACAGGCAAATCGATTGTGGGGATTTCTCGGTCACTCTAAAAAATCCCAATCCTCTTTCAGCAAGACTACTTTCTTTTCCTGAATTCACCATCGCATTTAGCCGCTTTACTGAAATTATATGTTCAGCTTTCCCCCACAGACGATGTGAACTCAACGACTATCTATCCATCATAGCTGAACTCGCGTTGTCCTACGGAGGGGACATTTCAACATGTACCACAAGCTCTTTTCTGCTAAATGCGCAGTTAGAGTTAGCCAGTGGAATCAGTGCCCATACTGGGGAGCAATCGACCTAGATCTTCACAGCAGAGTATTCCTAGGCTGCAAAAATGTTTCATGTGCCATATGTAAAATGGCAAAAATATGTAGATCAGTCGCTCACCCCACCACGTCTTGCCCCCAAGTTAACCCCTCAGTACCCCCATGCATCGACACCTCGACGAAATCCACCAGCTATGTCCCAAGAACCGCAACCGCTGCAATGTGTAGTCCCGAGCAGAATGCCCCAGTAACAGCAGACGGCTGGCGAACATGCTTCGCATTCAACAGTGGGAAATGTGTCAGGCAGCGCTGTCGTTTCCTCCATATCTGCAGCTTTTGCGGCGGAGCTCACGCTCGCATCGTCTGCCCAGTTTTCAAAAGTGTGAATAAAAAATCTATTACCTGTCGACTCCTGTGAATATTTATCGCCTTACCATCGAACTCGCTAATCATCCAGACAAAGAATTCACTAACTATCTCCTCTCTGGCCTCAGCAATGGTTTTAATCCCGGCATCGAATGCACGCTCTCCTAAATTTTCATATGCAATAATCTCCAGTCCGCCCATGCAGAGCCCGAGGTTGTAGACAGTTTAATCAAAAAAGAAGTGAATTCAGGCTTTATGATCGGCACCTTCGAAAAAAAACCCTTCGAAATGTATCATGTCAGCCCTATTGGAGTGGCTACGCGGAAATTTACAGGCAAGAAACGCTTAATGATCGATCTGTCATCACCTCACAATTCCACACAACACCTCACAATGAACTTTCCCTCAAATACCATGACATAGATCAAGCAGTCGAACTGATTAAAATCGCAGGTAAAAAAAGACATCACTTCTGCCTTCAAAGTGATGCCAATTCATCCGGACGCGTGGCATTTATTCGGTATACGATGGCGAGGGAAATTCTATTTTGCCGTTCGTTTAACCTTCGGATGCAAAAGCAGCCCAAAAATTTTCGATACATTATCAGAAGCAGTTTGCTGGATTTTATAGAACAATTACGCAATTCCCCACCTGATTCACCTCCTCGACGATTTCCTGATCATCTCACCTCCGAACGCAATCCCAGCCGCCCACATCTCCACAGTTCAAAAAGTTTTTTCAGAGCTAGCGATCCCCATCACTCAAGAAAAAACCATGGGCCCCGCTACATTAATCGAATTCTTAGGCATTAATTTAGACTCCGCTAAATTTCAGCTCTCTCTACCGAAGGAAAAGACAGATAGGATAATTCTCGTCACTTCCACCCTCCTCGACAGCTCAAGCTGTTCTAAATGCAAACTCCTTTCCCTTCTCGGGCACTTAAATTTCGCTATGCACATAATTCCCCAGGGCCGCCCTTTCATCTCTCATCTTCTCTCACTCACGTCTTCAGTCCACGCGCTCGAAGAGCTTATCTCCCTATCTAATGCGTGCCGCGACGAACTCAAATTATGGATAATGTTCCTTAAACAGTGGAATGGCCTTTCCCTGTTCTACAGCAAACTAATTTCATCTCCCATAGACATCCAGCTATACACAGATGCAGCCCCTTCAATCGGCTTCGGAGGGTTTTACCAAGGACGTTGGTTTGCCTCTCCATGCCCCCCCCAGTTGCAGGGCTCCCCCCTGTCCTCCGCCTGCTTTGAGCTCTACCCCCTAGTGGTAGCAGCCTTTCTGTGGGGGAACGAATGGGCTTCTAAAAGCATCTTAATACACAGCGACAATGAAGCAGCTGCCCAGTGTATTAACAAAAGCCGCTCGCATTCCCCCGACCTAATGCCTCTCCTTAGACGCTTAACATGGATAGCAGCATGTGACCAATTCATAATAATTGCCAAGCACATTCCAGGCTCAGAAAACCAAATTGCTGACTCCCTGTCTCGTTTTCTGTTTCAGAAATTCAGGACGCTGGCTCCGGAGGCAGACCAATTCCCTACTCCAGTTCCTCATTATTCAGAATTAATATTTCCATAAACCACCCATTTAAACCCCTCTTCGACGCATCTCTCGACACAATCCTTCAAGCAGTTTCCCCCAGAACCCTCCAGACATACGTGACGGCGTGGAGATGGTTTAAAGCATTCCACCTATCATACAATATACCGTTCCCCGATTTTTCCCTAATTTCAATCACCTCATTTATATCCTTTCTCAACACAGTTAAAGGTTTTCAAGTCAGGTCCATTAAAGGTTACCTGAGCGGCATCCAGTTCTTCCGCAAACTGATGTTCGGTGCTCCCTCGCCCGAAATTAACAATTCCCAAACCTCCCTTCTGATAAGGGGAATCCAGTGATCTCAGCCCACCCGTCTCGACTCCAGGCAACCCATAACGCTAGACATTCTCACCAAATGTATTCACACTCTCCGCACAGGTTACCAGCCTCTCAGTACAGCCCGTACACTCGATGCCATGTTTATACTAGCTTTTTTTGGTTTTCTTAGATGCTCTGAACTCACCGTCTCTTCAAAATTCGATCCAAAAATCAATCCCACCATCTCAGACCTGACCGTACTAGACATCAAGTACAATTGACTAACAATCTCATTTTTAATAACAAAGCAAGACGGACCAAGCTAAAAAAGGTCATTTCATCTTCATTTTTAATCTCTCTTCCCCAATACAACCCTACCAGTCCGTTTTCAAGTACCTCCACCTCAGGAAATCCCAGACTCATTTTCCCCACGAGCCTCTCTTTTTAGACGACTCCAAAAAACCATTCACTCGCTTCTGGTTCCAAAAACATCTAAAATCCGTCTTGCAATTATCAGGTTTTCCAGCAGAGAATTACTCCAGTCACTCCTTTCGCATCGGGGCAGCAACATCAGCAGCCCAAAAAGGCCTCTCCAAACAGCAGATACAAACTCTAGGGAGATGGTCTTCAGAAGCTTACCAAAGTTATATCAGAACTAATCAGTTTCATATTAAAGAAGCCCACCAAACCCTTATCGGTCACCACAAAAAAAAAAAAAAAAACCCTCCTTCACTGTCTGGCCATATACTGGCCATTCAACTTTACCCTTCCGTCTTACGTTCGGAGAGGCTTTCCCATCTGATGCCGCGAGTAATTACCTCCCATCAGACGTCGGTGAGAGCCTCCCGCCTAGACCACATTACTTTTCCTTTCTAAGGTCGGCGAGGCTTACCCATTCAACACTCGACCCATTCGTGAGTATTGAGCTCCCGTCAGATGGTTGCTAAGTCTCCCGGCTAGACAACTTTTTCAACCTTTGGTCAAAAAGTCTTACCCATCCGACGCCGTCAGTATTAAGCTCCCTCGGGATGCTGGCGCGAGCCTCCACGCCACACACCCTTACCTTTTCCTCCTACAGTCAGCGAGGCTTATCCGTTCGATGCCTTGAGTATTGAACTCCCATCGGACGCCGGCAAGAGTATCCCGGCTAAACAACCTTACCTTTTCCTTTCTACAGTTGGCGAGACTTATCTGTTTTGTGCCTTGAGTATTGAGCTCCCATCGGATGTTGGCGAGAGTCTCCCAGCCACTTAAACTTCACTTTTCCATGCTACGGTCGGGGAGGCTTACCCGTTCGATGCCTTGAGTATTGAGCTCCCATCGGACATCGGCGAGAGTCTCACGGTCACCTAAACTTTCGTTCCTGTTTGACGGGTGGTGGTGCTCGCATACGATGACAAGAGTCTCCACTTCCCGCCAAACTCTGTCCAAATCACACCCCCCCCCTCTGGTGAGGCTTACCCATTCGATGTTCTGAGTCCTGATCTCCCATCGGATGCTGCGAGAGCCCGCGCAATCGGGTTTTCCTTTTCCTGCTCCCCGGCCGGCGAGGCTTACCCGTCTGTCGCCGTTGAGTATTGTGCTCGTGTCAGATGTCGGCGAGAGTGCTCCCGGTTGGGTTTTCTTGCTGCCCACAAACAGGTCTTATCCATCCGATGCCGTGAGTATTGATCTCCCATTGGGTGTTGCAAGAGTCCTCTTTGTCGGCAGCCCAAAGCTGTTTATCTGCTCAAACCGAGAGGACTTACACGTCCGTCTTCCTGAGTCTTGATCTCCAGTCGGAGGCTTCATGGGTCCTCTCGGTTGGGTATCTGCCCTGGTTGCCCACTGACTAGCAGGGGCTCATTAGCCAGTAGGGCCCGTACGCCAACACCGTGACCTATTCCGGTCGAGACAACTCGGGCCCTCCTGGTCGGGCAATCCAATCACGTCGCTCCTCCACTATTGGCCGGTGGGGCTCATCCGTTCCAATGCAGTGAGGTGCTCCGGTTGTGCAATGGCTTGAACCCCCCCGACCGGGCGCCCTAAATCACATAGTCCGACACAAGCAGCCGGTGGTGCCTATTTCTCCAATAGGTAAAGTTGCAATCACTGGAGTACATATAGGCCCTTCCGACCTGCTTTTTAAAAAAAAAAAATATCAGTCCCCGCCAGATGTCAAGCTATTGTGGGGGGTCCTTAGTCTGGCGGCTGTCCTTTCCGCTATTGCTTTTTGGGGGGTACTCTAGGTTCGGGCCATTCCCGAGCTCGGAGCCTCTTCCCCGGACAGCACGCCAAATATGCACTATAATACTTCAGCTAATTATATGTAAGTGTGAACTCATGAAATGCAGTTTCATAACAAGGTTCGGGAGAAGCACGTCAGATACTTAGCCTAATTAACACAGGTGGAGCCACTTAATATAATCAACCTTAGGGTATAAATACAGCTGAATTAGCCTACCTGTCTCCATTGATGGTTTGTCAGCATCCCCCCTCCATCCCCATCTCCTCCACTAGAGTTCATTTTACAGTTTTACATATACGGGGGGGGTACTCTAGGTTCGGGCCATTCCGGAGCTCGGAGCCCCTTCCCCGGACAGCACGCCAAATATGCACTATAATATTTCAGCTAATTATATGTAAGTGTGAACTCGTGAATGTAAATAAATATGTGCAAACAATATACTTGCGCTTGTGAATTTATTTTGATGTAAATTACATTGTGCAAGCGGTTTTATATACATGTTGCTGCTGATTGGACTGACATTTTTGACTAAGCTACCAAACAAGAGAAAACGCATCTCAAACCCCGTTGCTCACCATTTCCAGGAAACATTTAGTTCAAACTGGAAACCTTAGCAAAACATTGTGCACCGGTTTGAGCTTGAACTTGCCTCTGTTTCATTAGGTATGCTGTTTTGATTCTCTAAGAGTTTAGAGTTCTTTGATGAACTGAAAGCTAAAAAGAACATCATTGATAGTAAATCAACATATTGGAATGGTTTCTGAAGGATTATGTGACACTGAAGACTGGCGTAAAGGCTGATTAAAAATATATACACACACACACACACACACACACAAACACACACACACACACACACGTACATTACATAAATTGTATCCATGTATCTAAATAAAAATAGACTATAGATATACAGTATATGATCCAAAGTACCTAGTAACTAACTACATGAGTAGTTTTTTTATCCAATACTTTTTTTTACTCTTACTCAAGTAACTATTCAGACTATTATCATAACTAAGTACTTTTACTTGAGTACCATTTTTGGGTACTCTGCCTACCTCTGACAATGCCTCCTATGCAATGTAAGACTTAGCATAAAAGTCTTAATTTTTCTCCCAACCTCTGAGCTACTGAGGATGCAGTGGATTACCTCTTTTTTTTTTTTTTTTAGTTAATGTGTCTCAAATTGTACCTAAATTAGTTTATGTCTGTGCAAATCACTGTGCAAACTTCAATACGAGGTAGGCTTTGCTAAAAAAAAAAATGTTAATCAAGGATGAATCTGTATCAACTGTTTGTTTCTGTGTCACACTGTTTATTTATTTAACTATTTAAATCTTTTTTATTTTTTTTGAGTAAACCACATTTTCACTTGATGTGCCTGTTTGTCATTTCTACAACAAATGTTGCTAGGCTATTTATTTAACTATTTATATATCTATAACTCTGTAGACCAAATGTCTGTCATCTGCTTTTAACCTTGTAATGTTTATATAGACATAATTAAAAAAAAGCATAACCTGGCTCTCAAGAGCAAAAAGAGAAAAATAAATGATAGCAGCCGAGCAGCGTCTCTTTTTCCTGAGGAAGCTGAAAAAAGCCAAACTGCCCCAGAAGTTCATGAAAAACTTCTACAATTGTACAATTCATAGTTTGCTGACTTGCTTGTGTGGTTCTCCAGCTGCACTGTAGCTGAACAGCAGATGATTCAGAGGGTGGTGAAAACTGCTGGTAAAATCATCGGGACTGTTCTCCTGGAGGTTTCTAGTATGTACACCTCCTGCTGCCTGCGTAAGACACGCAACATCATAAAAGACCGTGTTGCCCTCTGGTAGCAGGTACAGGTCCCTTCAGGCCAGGACCACCAGAATGGCCAACAGCCACTATCCCAAGGCAGTCAGACTGCTGAATAAACACTGTTCCCCTCCCCCCTCCCTATTCACTTAATTTGTATTCATGATGCACCATTCTTCAACAAATTGCATTAACTGTGAACTGGACTTTGCACTGCTGCAGCACACACAACAATCCACATCTTTCTGGTCTCTACTGCTTCTCTACCCTATATACTGTATTCCTTACCAATGTTGTCTTGTCCTGTTGACATACTGTATAATGGCTGATAATGACAGACCTTATTATGTCACAGTTGTCAACGCCAATGTCATTCTTACGCTTTTGCACTTATGAATTTGTACTGTCAGTTTGATGCTCTAATGTAATCTCGTTGTTCTACAGCAATTATACAAAAATAAAAAATAAATATTTTTATTATTATTATTATTATTTATATACTGTATAAACACATTGTGATGAGTGGGGTGATGCCGAGAGCCGTGGGAATGTAGCGAGGCCGGTGGAGTGGTTTGGAAATAAGCGACACCTGTGCCACTCACCGTTTCGAGTCCCATGGAGTAGATCGGAAGGATGAAAAAGGAGCTACGACAGTAAAGAGAGAGGACC